>NW_027451181.1:0-27013 GCF_964194025.1 Convolutriloba macropyga | reverse complement strand
TTTGATTTTGTTTCCTGATGCAGTATCAGGTGACTGTGTAAAAACAGGGTCCAATCTAATGAATAGTAATGTGTATATTGGTACCTCCGCAGCATAGAGCCGCGATACGGTACCAATATACACATTACTCTAATTCCCTTTATATATCCACTACTACATATTACTTTTATATTCACTCAAAAACTATCATTTCTTGTCTCACTTAGTGCAAACCACTAGTGTCGAGTTAAGCTGGTAATTAACCGTTGTCAGACGGATAGTTTGGGTTCTATCCCCACTGACTTCAGTGGACGTCCCCAGATACTAGTATAAAACAAGTGAGACCTTGTAACAAGCACGTAAAACCAACTTCCGAAAATAACCTAAATAATGAAAACCAGCTTAACTCCTTTATAAATTTTTAAATTTTTCTATTTGCGAAACACTCTTTAAGGGCGAAATCGCCCCTATCGGAGTGATGCCCCAGTACAAAATCACTGTTTATCACGCTTAATGAGTGATTTCCCTCTTTTGAATTAATTTTTAAAATTATCTGAATTTTTTAATAAATTCTTTTATTTTTCTCTGATTTTTTATTTTAATTTATCTATACTCTTCAATAAATTTACATTCTCTTTTACTTTTTCTATATTTATTCCATTATTAATAAGAAATGATACAAAATTATAATATTTAAAAGAACAACTTTCCCCACTTTGGGTAATAACAGATCTGGGAACCAGTTCCACTGATCTGGGAACCAGCTTCGCCGATCTTTCAGTTAAATTTCTACTAAATCCTCTGGTTAACTCTACATCTGGATGTTGTTTCTTTACATGAGCTCTTATTCCATCATATCTTACAACAGAAGGACAATAGAGACAATTAATTTTAGCTAAAGTACAATTTCTACAAGTATACTTACTCTCATCAAAATCAGTTAGTGGTTTTACAGAATTACATTTATTACAACTTCTAGTTAAGACTTTGGTGTTAAAGTAGAGTTAGAGTTAGAGTTAGAGTTAGAGTTAGTGCTAGAGTTAGAGTTATAGTTAGAGTTAGAGTTAATGCTAGAGTTAGAGTTAGAGTTATAGTTAGAGTTAGAGTTAATGCTAGAGTAAGAGTTAGAGTTAGAGTTAGAGTTAATGCTAGAGTTAGAGTTAGAGTTATAGTTAGAGTTAGAGTTAATGCTAGAGTAAGAGTTAGTGCTAGAGTTAGAGTTATAGTTAGAGTTAGAGTTAATGCTAAAGTTAGAGTTAGAGCTAGAGTTAGAGTTAGAGTTAGAGCTAGAGCTAGAGATAGATTCAGAGTTAATACTAGAGCTAGAGTTATATCCAGATTCATCAGTTTTCAAGAACAATCAGTTTTCATACAAATACCACTTAATGTTTTATCACAACATGCACATTTACTAAATTTATCTTCATGATATTTTGAATAATGAAAAGCTAAATTAAAAGGGAGTCCACAATTATGTTTACATTCTAAACATTTTATAACCATTTATAATTGGTCAAATTTCAATTATACCCAACATATTTAGCCAAGATTTCAATTACACCTTTAGTATTATCTTTAGACGCGACACACTCTGTTAAATATTTCTTCCCCGTCGTATTGAGTGTATTAATTTTAGATCTTCTATCTAAAATCACTTCAAGGTCTAATTCCGTTTTATCTCTAACAAAATTTATAATTTCTTCTCTAAATTCTTTATTATTTCCAAATAGTCTGTTTAAATACCTTCGTCACTCTTTATTTAAAATTCCAGTCTTTATATTTATATCTTCTCCTTGTAGTTTTTCAATAAACTGTTTTCATTGCTCTTCTTCTCCGCATCCAAAATGGTGAAACATCTGCGAAGCAATTCCACTGATGGACGAAGTCCCATTGACCAATGTACTTGCTGTATTCAATATATTATTTGCACTCGTTGCCACATGTCCAGCAGTTTTTACTGTTGTATTAGGATTCATATAATTATATATCATAAAACATGTACCTATAATTCCTAAAATAGTTGATGCTAACCTAAAACCATCAGCTTTAACCATTTCTTGTGTTAAAACTTTTGTAAGAAGTTTATTAAAAATAGAACTGATAATTATGATGATTAATAGTATTTCTATCTGTAGCATTTATTATGAGTGGTTTCATATATGCTATAAGTTTATTTTTTTCTTCACTTTCTAATTTATCTTTTAAACTAAGAGCTTTTAAATCAAGGAAACCAACTCTCGAGTCATATATCATAGTTCTATTCTTATCAATAATAATAAAAGCTTTCTCTTTCCTATTGTATTTATTTATACCATAACGAAGTTCATCTGACATTCCATCTGTACAATTATAATAGTTAGTATTTAACTCACTATTTATTTTATTGAAGTTATGTTCATAGTTATATATTTCATTAAAGTTTTTAAATAGATCAGCTCCGTTATAATTGGTTAAATAAATAGTATCACAACTCATTCTTAATGTATTACTTATTTGAGCTGGTTTATGACACATTACAATCATTTGAATATTATAATGTCTTCCTTCTGTGAAATAATAAGCTATATCCTTATTTAACTTATCACGCATATCATCAAGAACAATTACACTATCTTCGAGTTTAGACTTATTTTTTGATGTGATCATATTTATATCGCATGTATGAAATCCAATATAAATCTCACCAGTCTCAGGATCTATCCAATCTCTATCATCTTTACACATTATGATTATATTTTTAGCTTGATCTTGGTCTTGGTTTTGGTTTTGGTTTTGATTGGTGTAACCGCTTCGCGGATCTAAGTATAACTTTAAATATTGTCTAATAAAATATATTTTGCCTGTACCAGTTCCACCATAAACAATAGTATGTAATGGTGACTGTCCATGTTCAAATCAAACTAGACTACTATTCATAAATCCACCAAAATTTTCTTCTAAATTTGTATATTTACTTGGTATTGAATCATATATTATATAATAAATTCCAATTAAGAAAATAAAAATTATAACTGCGCTACCTGTCTCCATTTTTATGACTATTAAAAATGCTTACCCTAACTTTTGAGGAATTCAATAATAAATTTAATATTGATAATAATGCTATGAGTGATATTAGAATAAAAGATATAGGAAAAGATATAAGTCTAACACCAATTGAAATTGTAATGAGAGATGATAAACCAGAAATGGTAAGTGAACCTAACTCTAACATTATTGTAAATCTACATCCAACTGAAGGTACACATTGGGTTTTAGTAAAAGGGATATAGGAAAAGATATAAGTCTGACACCAATTGAAATTGTAATGAGAGATCAAACTCCAGATAACACAAGTGGACCTAACGTCAATATTATTGTCAATCTACATCCAACTGATGGTACACATTGAGTTTTAGATATAAGAAGAGATGGTGGTCCTGTGTATTACTTTGATGGTTTTGTGTTGAGACCCCACCATTATTTTTAGAAGAATATGTTGATCTAGGCTCTAATGAGATAACACAACAGTTTGATGAATCTTATTGTGGGACTTATTGTTTATATATGATCTATCTTATTGATAGAGGATTTAGAATTAACAATGCTTTGAATATTCTAGTTAATCAATGTAATTATCCAGGAATATATAATGAGTGTTTTTGTTTAGGTTGTAGTAAAGATCTACGCTTTGAAGTAGCTTTGCTAATAATGATAAAGTTAATGATAATGTTAATGATAATGATAATGTTAATGATAGTGTTAATGATAATGATAATGATAATAATAAAGATAAAGATAGTGTTAAAGATAAGGTTTATGATAAAGATAATGATCTACGAAGTAGCTTTACTAATAATGATAATGATATTGATAATGATAATGTTAATGATAATGATAATGTTAATGATAATGATAACGATAATGATAATGTTAATGATAATGATAATGTTAATGATAATGATAATGTTAATGATAATGATAATGTTAATGATAATTTTATATATCTATTTGATGACAAACATCAAAGGGGTAAACCTAACAACAAGGAAAGTCAAGGTAACAATATCTCTGTAAACATAAATGAAGATCTACAATCATGGCTAAATGATGATAGTATAATTACAGGAGCTACACTCCCAGAGAACTTTAGATGTATAATATCTGGTCCTATTGAATGCGGCAAGACAATTTCTTATTAAAAAATAACTAATTCTGGCTAGAATATACTTTGATAGGCTACACATTATTTGTCCTACTGGTGATCAATATGAAGGTGTAGAGAGAATAAACGATTAAGCAGATGTTGAGTTTGTTAAAGATATAAAAGATTTACCCTCTCCCGATCAACTACCCAAAGACTTAAAGAAACTAATGATATTCGATGATGTTAGAGCCAAAGGACCAGTTATTAATGAATACTTTTGTAGAGGTAGACATAATAACTGCAATATGATATATCTTAATCAAAATCTATTCACAATAGATAGACAGATCGTTAGAGAGATTTGTAATCTATGTATTATATTTGAACAAAGAGGTAAAGTCCTCATATCTATATATCAAGATTTCTTTAATAATGTTGAACTTAGTTATAACGATTTTGCTAATATGTGTAATAAGGTATGGAAAGAGCCTTATAATTATATTGTCATTGATATAACTAAAAATAAAAATATTAATGGTCAACTAAGAATTAATTGGAATCGGAGAGTTTTGTAGTTTAATCTGAGTTTAAGTTAAAGTTTATATCTAGACTAGATCAACGAAGTTGCTGGTTACACCAGATCTGCGAAGCAGCTTCACTGATGAACCTTTGGTCAGCTGACTACGTCAGATGTAAAGTAAAAATTAATACATCGCCATTAAAATCTATAGGTCTTCCATACTCATCTTTAATATGAAAATCTATATATTCTATTCTATCTTTAGTTACATTTTGATATAAGATATTAGTTGGTATAATATTTATCAAGTAACCTGGTGGTTCTGTTAGAGTAAAAGTATATAGTATGTCTGTGTTATTCCCATTATCTTTAACACCAGATATCACATTACAATGAATGTTAATACAACTAAAACCCATCATATCAAAAAAATTCTGAGATGTATAATTACCTTTTTTATAAACTATTTTTGTAAAGCCCAGTAGTGGGGCTATTGAGTTTTCTACATCAAAGCTGAGTGCTCCCTGTTTTATTTCCATTAAAATTTTCATTGTATTCTTATCAGGTTCTTTTATAACATTACCATTAGTTTCTTCTTTTATTAATTCTGCTATTTCGATTAATTCATGCACCTGGTATACTCGCTAAAATACGGGTATCTGACCATGTTTCACCTTGGGTATCATATAAGAATTGATTGTTCCTTCTATTCACATTAAACACCAAATTAAAAACAGATAATCTAATTAAACCTAATTTTGATGAGTTAAGTATAGGTTCACTAAAGTTAAACTTTTCTGATGGCTTTATCATTCTAAAGTTAGGTGTATGCTCTTCTTTAGTTTTAGTTAGAGTTTCATGTATCTTTTGTAGTTCATATAGAATTAAGTTGTCAGTCATTTTTTATATTCAAATATTAGACTATATTTATGGTGAAACATGGGCGAAGCTCCATTGTTATAATTATAGTTTCGGTTATAGTCATAGCTTAAGTTATAATTATATTTATAGTTATAGTTAAAGTTAAATTTTTGGATTATAAAAATGAACTTTAATTTGGATACAACTTATGGTTATAATAATGACATACACAAAAAGTAAGATTATAAAACATAAACCTAATAATCTAGCAACAATGAATACGGTTTATACTAATATTAATATCATTCTCAATAGAGAAGAGAATCATTTAAATTTGCGTGATTCATATCTAAAGATAGAGTTTGTTGTATCAGATGATACTGGTGGTGTATTTGCTAATAATGCTAATATCATATTAGTTGATTATGGTATGATGGCATTGTTTAGTTCAGTTAAGCTTGAAACTAGTGGTGGCAGGACTATTGAATATATAGATCATTGCCATCTATTGATGTATAAGTTATTAACTAGTACTGTTGATGAATATGAGAGTGCTTTTGTTAGAAATCAACGTAATAGAGATTGTCAACTTAAAGCTTACCATATTGCTGCAGAACGAGGTCATATGTATATGATGATTAAAATTAGTGATCTATTTGGTTTCGTAATTAATTCAGAAAAGAGTATATATGGTTTAGGATTTAAACTATTAAAAAGAAATAATAATGATAGAGCTCTATTTAGAGTTAAAGCTGGTGCTGATGCAGTTGGCAATGATGCTAATATAGATATCAGAGATATATCATGGTGTGTGCCCAGTATTGATCCTAGTAATGACAATAGAATTATTGTGCAAAAGGTTTTAAGTAAAAAGAATAATGTAGACTTTAGCTTTTATGAAAGAAAGACATTTTATAAGAACTTACCCAATGCTACAAACTTCTTGTTTGATCTAGGTATGGAAAGTGGTATAAGGCCACAATGTATAATAGTTGGTTTTGAAAATAATGATGTTAATGAACAAACTCATGATGCAAGTACATTTGATATAATGAATGTTACTGAATGTTATTGTAATATTAGTAGTGAGTTTTATCCCGAGGATAGAATGAATATTAATTATGTTACCAATAATTATAATGAGGCTTTTAAAGAGATTGTTAGCTTTAATAAAGATTATAAAGACTTTAATAAAGATTATAAACATTATAAATCATAGAACAATCAAAAGTAGTTATAGAATATATGTATTTGATACTACATTTCAAAATGATCATATAGGACCATAACCAATACAACTTAATTTTAAATTTAGTGCTGCAGTTGCAGATGTTATATGTCATGCATTATTATTAACTAGAAAGGTTATTAGTGTTAATAGTGATGGTAATAAAATGGTTGATATAGTCACGTAGAGACTAATAGCCAGAGGCTTATTATATTTAGGCCTAGTTATAGTCATGGTTATTGTTATATCATTTGTTATAATTATGGTGAAACATGGGTGAAGCCCCATAAACATAGTTTTGGTGAAACATCTGCGAAGCAGGTTCCCTGATGTGCAAAGCCCCATAGCTCTAAACTATTTCTTACAAGTCTTAACAAAACCCTTAGCATAAATAATATTTAATTTCTTTTTATTCTCTTGAGGTAGGCCCTTAGCTTCAAGCTTTGTGTTAGGCTAAGTCTTAGTCTTATGGTTAGGTTTAACAACAAAAAGATTATACTTTTTAACTTCCATTATTTTTTATAAATAGAAAGGAGTCTTTTACAGAAATTTTAAACTAACTCATATTGTGTTGGTTGTAGACATTATAGTGGTACTAATAACATAAGAGGTTTTATTACTTCAAAAGGTACTAAAATGTTAAAAGGTAATTGTGTTAAATGTAAGAGAAATAAGTCAATGACTGTCAGTGATGCAACAACAGATGCTGAGGGATTGAAAGATTTCTTTAAAAGTGTTGGTAAAGCTACGGTTAACTTTGGAAAGAAAATTGCTAATAATCCAGTAAGAGCATTAGAAATAGCAAGTAAAATAGGAAGTGCAGCTGCATCTATAAACCCTAGAGCTGCTTTATCAGCCACACCTGATTTAATTAAATTTGCAACTACTGGTGAAGGTATAAAGGTAGTACAAAAAGGAAGAGGGTTATACTTAGGTACAAAGAAAAGATAATGTAGCTATGGCTAAGGCTAAGTTTAAGACTAAGACTATAGTTTCAATTATAGCTTCAATCTTACCGATCTGCGAAGCAGGTTCCCTGATTGGTGTAACCGCTTCGCGGATAAGTATTAATTATAATATTATTATTACTAAAAACATTGTTATTACTAAGCACTAATAGCTTTAATCTGAAAAAACAATTAACTTATTTTTCTTGTTCTTCTTATATTCTTCATATACCTTGACTAATTCAATGAATTCATCATTATCTGTTTTATTATCTTTCATTGATTTAGTATATAGTTTATTAAACTTGTCGCTAAACTGTTTACTTAAAATATACATTTGTGAATACTTTATAATTTTATTTCTTATTTTAGTATCATTTGTTTTTGATAATGAACCGCAAACAGTTGCTGTAGCAAAAGCTGTTGGTATAGAATAAGGTAATCCTATACCTGTTATTGCAACCAATGTTGATGTTGCCGTTGTCGCTATTGATGATAATAGTATTTCTGTTATCTCAGCTACGTTAATATAAATTTTATATCTACTTAACTTCTTTTATAGTTATTAGTTTCAGTTTCATAATAATTTCTAATATCTTTTATGATGTTAATATTCTTATTAAATTTGTTATTGGCTTGAATCTTTTCATTTATTAATCGTTCTAATAATGATGACAAATTTGGACAGAGTAATCTCTCACTCGGTGCTGTTGAATTGGTCATGGACTCTGTCATAGTTTTGCTTATTCTCATTAGTAAAAATTCTTTCTATCTCTTTCATTATATCTTCTTGTTTAAAACCATAATGCATCTCAAGTCTTGCTTTTTCTTTATTATCAACAAACGTACTTCGTAAAAGTATAGCAATTATATATTGTACTATAACTTTTCTAAGAGATTTATTGTATTCTTTCATTTCTCTTAGACCGTTAGTAAACATATCATCTAAATGTATGTTAGTAATATTTCGATTAAACTTATTATTATCAATTTCTTGTTTTAATTGATTATATTTAGAGATAGTATCAGCAGCAACTTTTTTACAAAAGTTAACAGTATTTGTTACTTCATTTGCTGATTCAATACACTCATTAATTAGTTCATCATTAACTCGTGTTTCATTTAATTGTAACGTTATAGTTGTCACTTTATCAAATTCACCTTCTCTTAGCTCAGTTATGTTTTTGCTTAAAATGTCTATTTTATTATTAGAAGATAATAAGTTATTGTCACAATACTTTTTATTTACAACATGTTTTTTATCTATCGGAGGATGTACATTTGTAATTTTATAGGTATCCTTCATATCAATATTATCATTATCTTCTAGGAATAACCCACGAGCCTTACTTAGTGTTAAGTTGTTTGTTGATGTTGATCCAAGAAGCGGGTTCCCCGATGTACCTCCGGTCATGCTTCGCTATTGATGTTTCGCTTGGTTAAATCTATTTCTTGTCATCTTTGTATTTGTTTGCAGTAAGTAATATGTCTAATGATTCTAAAACTTTATTATTAGATTCAAAGTCATACTCGGATGTTAA
Source organism: Convolutriloba macropyga (assembly GCF_964194025.1). Taxonomy (NCBI): domain Eukaryota; kingdom Metazoa; phylum Xenacoelomorpha; order Acoela; family Convolutidae; genus Convolutriloba; species Convolutriloba macropyga. The sequence goes on along the minus strand of NW_027451181.1, from coordinate 17,811 downwards.
TAATTCCTGTTCGTAATATTTACCTTCTATTATCTCACCATTAATATCTTCTATTTTATATGTTGGCGGTTGTGTTTTTAAAACTTCATTAACTTTAAATAGTTCTCTATTCCAATTAGAAGTGTATCCCTTACAGAAGATATTACGTTTATCTGCATTTCTAACATAATCACCAACTTTAAATTGGGCGTAGCCAGGTTTACCCTTTGGTTAATTCTTAGTAGAAGTAGATATAATCTGTGAAGCAGATTCCTTGATTTATCTAACTGTATCAGGATTATTAGAAGCATCAACGGGTGTCATTTTAATTGTTGAATGAATGTTATTGTTATATGTTATGACTGCATCATTTAGTATATTTGCCCAATTACCATCACCATTGACGAACATTGGTTTTTTAATTATATGTAAAAATGTTCTATTGAATCTCTCTACAAAAACAGCCTTTAAATCACTATAAGTAGAATATAGTTTTGTTTCATTTTCTTTAATTAAAGATTTAAATGTTTTATTGTAAAACTCACTACCTCTATCTACCCATAACTTTTCTGGTTTTCGACTTTCAGAGCCACCCTGTAGATTTTCACTTAATACTATTTTAAAACGATTAGTTATAGATAAACCAAATTTGTTCTTTTATGGTTTAGCCCATGCATATTTGGTGAATATATCTATAATTGTTAAAATAAACTTATAATTATTATTGTATATACTTAGAGATGACTTATCAATTAAATCAGCTGACCATGTTTCATCTTTATATAATGGTATTATTCTTTCTCTTCTAAACTTTGTTATTTGAGTGCTGAATACTTCTTTAGCTAATAGTTGTTGTTGTTTTTCCATCATTATTTATTTACCAGAGTTAAAAACAAAATAATCTAATTGTTCTTGATTAATAATATTCATAGATAATAGCTGCTTAGATATATCTAGCATTTCATCATATAATCCATCATGACAAGCTTTTGTTTCTAGTATTAATAATTCTAGTCTTTCTATTAAATTATTTGGGTTAGGGTTGCTGTTTAAACCCCTGCCAAATACATCATCTTTTACCCCCATTATACGTTTTATTGTTCTATATCTAGCGCTTTTCTTATCCCCTTTTTCTACATCACATCTAATATCCTTTGAAAACCTTTTAATTTTGTTTTCATCTTCCTCAATATTATCATCATATATTACATTTGATTTAGTAAGAAAGTTAATAAATCCATCTGAAAATTCATATATATTATCCTTAACTAAAATGCACACTGCTCTAGGGTTATATCAACATCATTCATTTTATATCTTCTAGTAGGCAAATCTACAAGATTTAATTTTAATTGAGGATTAGTTTGAGCCCCCATGTCATGAAGAAGTTTGGCTGTTTTTATATCAACATAAACTGGTGCTATACCTCGAGTTTCATTTATGGTTTCATTGGACAAATCGGGCTTCATTAATGCCTGGTTTCTAGTTTGCTCTATCACCTTAGTTTGTTTATCTAACTCTTGATTTTGGCAATCTATTGCTCTTATTGTTTGTTCACTTAATGCTAGATTGTGTTCATTGTTTGCATTTAATGTTTTAGTTAAAGGATCAAATAACTCTTCTATTTCACCATAAAATTCTTGTTGTTTTAATTTATCTTCTAATCTACTTCTTCTGTTTTGTTTTTCTAGACTGTTTAATTCTGTTAGCCGTTTATCCAGCTTAGCCGTTTTTTATAGTTAAATAATCAAGGAGGAGACGAAGTCTTTGGTTGGTGAAACAAAGGCTTAGCCCATTCCCAAACTTTTTAGTTTACCATAGATAAATCATTATATAAGGAATAAAAATTAAATTTTATTGTACTAAACTTCAGAATGAAGTTCTGATCTGATTAGACCTCAATCAGAGGGAACTGCTTCGCAGATACGGCTTCACCCATGTTTCACTATCAGTGAAACCGCTTGGCTTGCCACGAGCGGAGCTCGTTCGTGGATAATGTATTTCTCTACATGTTCTCTAAATCTTTCTTTAGTCTGACCAAATCTATATCTGTGGAGATGGATACATAATCTACATCTAAAATATTTAAACCTATAGTATGAAATATGTTTATTTATCTTACACATTCTACATGATAAATTTTGTTTGGGATCATTATAATGCTTACTCATATGAGAGTGACTATCTCTATATATATAGTTCCATCACAAATGAAACATAAATAAGGTTTACTTTGGCACTCATCACAACTCCAACACCAAGCTTTATGACAACATTTAGTACACTTAGTATTCATTTTTATATTGTTAAAGTGTATATATATAAGTAAATTATTTCAAAATTTGCACTATAAAAATAAGATATCAAAGTCCTAACAAAAATGTTCAACCTGGGAATGAACAAGTCCAATCTGGAAGTGAGCGAGCTCAATTTGGCGGTGGACAAGTCAATCTAGTCCTAATAGTATGGCTGTCCAAATGTTAAAAAATAAAAACAAACCAAGGGAAGAAATCAAATCAGTAGATAAGGAAAGACAAAAGGTAGAATTAGAAAAAACTTTAGAATCAATCAGAAGGTTTAATCAAATAAATGAAGAAATAAAAGAGTCGCATGATAAACAGTTTACAAAAAATTAAAATAACGAGAAGAAGATATGCGAAAGGTTGAGGCAAAATATTATCAAGATTTAGATCAAACTAAAGACTTAGATTATTCTAAAGATTCGGATTCAGATAGAAAATCATCTTCATCTGATGATTTTGTCTATGACCAAAAGCCTAAAACAAATAAGTTTAAATGTGAAGCTTGCAATCAAGAGTTAACTCAAAAGAATTATTATAGGCATGATCAATCCATTAAACATAAAAAGAATGAGCGATTATATAATAGAAATAAAATTATTGAGAGTGCTAATGAGGGTGGAATAAAAGTAACTAATGAAGATATAGAACAAAAGATAGATAATCAGTATCCTGAACTAGAGGGAATAAAGTATTGTGATAGTTGTGATATGTATCTGGATAAAAAAACTGAACATGCTAAACATTTGACACATTAAAACATAGGAATAATGTAAGATTAGTTAACGGGGAAATAAAAAAGAATGGGAGTAAGTTCGAATGTGTAATTTGTAAGCCTACTCTGAGTAAATATAGCGTGGATCAACATTTGAAAATAAAGATGCATCTGGATAATGCTAATCCGCGAAGCGGTTTCACCGATGGTAAAGATAAGGATATAACTGAAGATCCACGAAATGGTTACACCAATAGTACTATATCTAAAGATAATTCAAGAAATTGCAATATATGTAATACCAGATATAACAATAAAAATGAATACAATGATTCAGATGAACATAAAGAAAATGTTAATCAGAAAAAACTTGTTGATGGGAAGTGGCGAGATAAAGTTAATGAGCTGAGATTAGATCATAATATGAAGTATAATCAAATAATGATAACAAGTAGTAATTATAAAGATATTACATTCTTGAATGTATTAGAGGAAATGTATAACATACATCCCATATCAAGTTTAGCACATTTGATGTAGTAAAGTATACAAAACCTACAGATGATAAGTTGGAAGGAAACGAATTCACATTTAGACTAATGAGTAGACAATATAATGGTCCTCATGAATTGGATATGTTGAATAGTGAACTAGAGACTAGAATGCAAGAACAAGAGATGAATCAATCTGGTTAGAGCATGCAAAGATTTGTTAAAAGAACTATGTATATACATATGTTTTATCCTTCTAATGGTTGTACTACTGAGTTACTATTCACGTCTAGATATATACTTAATATACATAATACTGATAATAAATGTTTAATTGTTTATCTACATCCTGCATCACGTGATCCACAATAGAGTTAGTAAATATAATTAACCAGAGCATAATAATGAGATAAAATTACCAAATTTTTCACCACCATATGATTATTATCACTTAAAGAAAAAACAAGAACTAAATAAAGATAAAATATTATTTAATATGTTTAATCTAAATAAAAATAAAACTATTAATCCTGTATTAATCAATCATAATGATCCTAAAGGATGTAATATATTAAATTGGGATAATCTTTACTTCCTATGTAAAGATGTATCATTCTTATTTAGAAAATCATCTAAACATAAATGTTAACCAAGTCTAAAATGTTGTGTATCATTTCTAACTGAACATGCATTAAAAAACAATTGGATTTTTTATAATACACAGAAACATGTGGGAAGGAGAACATTCTATAAAGATGAATATCTAAAGTTTGATAAGTTCCATTATAAAAACAGAGTACCATTTGCTATGTATTATGGTTTTGAAAGTAAAAAAAAAACAAAAAACACATTCCTATTGCTTGTGGTTTATATATAAAAAGTGACTATCCTGATATATTAGAAGATAAGTATGAAAGTTATTCCGGTGAAGATATAGTTGATTGGTTTATAAGTAGCGTAAATTATTATAAAATATTTTTCAAAGATATATTTGAAATTAATATTCCACTTAATGAAGATACTATTATTCCAATTATTACTGAGTGTTTCTATAGTAGAGAGAACTTGGCTAATGACATTGTTAGAGATCATGATCATCTAAATGGTAAATTTAGAGGTTTTGCTCACAATAAATGTAACCTCCAAGCTAAGAATACATTCGTACTAATATATGCATTTAATTCTACTAATTATGATAATCACTTTGAGAATTATTTTAGTATTGATATGGCTTATGCAAATCATTAGATATGTTTAGGTTCTTCCATCCACTTGGCTTAGATGCTATAAGTAAAACATTGAGTGATAAAGAGTGTGTAAAATTAAACAAAGACGTAAAGGTGCATTCCCATATGAATGGTTTGATAGTATAGATAAACTACATGAAACAACATTACCACCTAAGGAATCATTCTATTCTAAATTGAAACAAAGTGTTATTACATATAAAGAATAAAAGCAAGCAATAGATTGTTGGAATAATACTGGATGTGAGACAATAAAGGATTATAATATGTTATATCTTAAAACAGATGTATTATTATCGGTAGATGTATTTGAAAGGTTAAGAGATAAGTGTATAGATCCTTGTTACACATATTCTACTCCTGGATTAACTTGGTTATGTGGATTGAAATATACTAATGTCTGACCTAATTATTATAAAGAAAATACAGTTAATATTTATGATACAATACAAAATGGTATTAGAGGTGGGTTAGCTTCAGTATTAGATGATTGTCATGTAAAATGTAAAAATAAAGAAATAGATCCTGAGTATACAGGGAAAGAGAATTATTTAAAACACTTAGACTTCAACTCATTATACGCTTCTGCTATGGTTCCAGCTTTAACTACTGGTGAGATCAAAGTATGTGACACTCTCGATTATACTAGCTCTATCTCTACAAAAGGTTATATCGATACTATTGATGTAAAGTATAATGATGAGTTGAAACAAAAGACAAAGAAATATCCATTTTTTCCAGAAAAGACAAAGGCTAACATTGATCATTTTACAGACTATCAAAACGAAAATAAAAAGAAAGAATACAAACCAAATGAGAAGTTAATGTTGAAGTTAACGGATAAAAACGATTATGTCGTTGATGGTGAGATGTTAGGATGGTATTTCGCTAGTGGTTTGAAGATATAGTTGATTGGTTTATAAGTAGCGTAAATTATTATAATAAATTATTTAAAGATATATTTGAAATTAATATTCCACTTAATGAAGATACTATTACTCCACCTATTACTGAGTGTTTCTGTTTAGAGAGAACTTGGGTAATGACATTGCTAGAGATCATGATCACCTAAATGGTACATTTAGAGGTTTTGCTCATAATAAATGTAACCTCTAAGCTAAGAAAACATTCGTACTATTATATGCATTTAATTCTATTAATGATGATAATCACTTATTTATAACAAAACTAGCAAAAAAGATTAGACTTAAAGTATTAACTAAAACTGATGAGAATTATTTTAGTATTGATATGGCTTGTGCATAACATTAGATATGTTTAGGTTCTTCCATCCACTTAGCTTAGATGCTATAAGTAAAACATTGAGTGATAAAGAGTGTGTAAAATTAAACAAAGACGTAAAGGTGCATTCCCATATGAATGGTTTGATAGTATAGATAAACTACATGAAACAACATTACCACCTAAGGAATCATTCTATTCTAAATTGAAACAAAGTGTTATTACATATAAAGAATATAAGCAAGCAATAGATTGTTGGAATAATACTGGATGTGAGACAATAAAGGATTATAATATGTTATATCTTAAAACAGATGTATTATTATCGGTAGATGTATTTGAAAGGTTAAGAGATAAGTGTTTAGAATATAAAGAAATAGATCCTTGTTACACATATTCTACTCCTGGATTTACTTGGTTATGTGGATTGAAATATACTAATGTTTGACCTAATTATTATAAAGAAAATACAGTTAATATTTATGATACAATACAAAATGGTATTAGAGGTGGGTTAGCTTCAGTATTAGATGATTGTCATGTAAAATGTAAAAATAAAGAAATAGATCCTGAGTACACAGGGAAAGAGAATTATTTAAAACACTTAGACTTCAACTCATTATACGCTTCTGCTATGGTTCAAGCTTTACCTACTGGTGAGATCAAAGTATGTGACACTCTCGATTATACTAGCTCTATCTCTACAAAAGGTTATATCGATACTATTGATGTAAAGTATAATGATGAGTTGAAACAAAAGACAAAGAAATATCCATTCTTTCCAGAAAAGACAAAGGCTAACATTGATCAGTTTACAGACTATCAAAACGAAAATAAAAAGAAAGAATACAAACCAAATGAGAAGTTAATGTTGAAGTTAACGAATAAAAACGATTATGTTGTTGATGGTGAGATGTTAGATTGGTATTTCGCTAGTGGTTTGAAGATATAGTTGATTGGTTTATAAGTAGCGTAAATTATTATAATAAATTATTTAAAGATATATTTGAAATTAATATTCCACTTAATGAAGATACTATTACTCCACCTATTACTGAGTGTTTCTGTTTAGGGAGAACTTTCGTAATGACATTGCTAGAGATCATGATCACCTAAATGGTAAATTTAGAGGTTTTTGCTCATAATAAATGTAACCTCCAAGCTAAGAATACATTCGTACTATTATATGCATTTAATTCTATTAATGATGATAATCACTTATTTATAACAAAACTAGCAAAAAAGATTAGATTTAAAGTATTAACTAAAACTGATGAGAATTATTTTAGTATTGATATGGCTTATGCATAACATTAGATATGTTTAGGTTCTTCCATCCACTTAGCTTAGATGCTATAAGTAAAACATTGAGTGATAAAGAGTGTGTAGCATTAAACAAATTTGGGTTAGAGAGACATAAAGGTGTATTCCCATATGAATGGTTTGATAGTATAGATAAACTACATGAAACAACATTACCACCTAAGGAAGCATTCTATTCTAAGTTGAAACAAAGTGTTATTACAGATAAAGAATATAAGCAAGCAATAGATTGTTGGAATAATACTGGATGTGAGACAATTAGGGATTATATTATGTTATATTTAAAAACAGATGTATTATTATCGGTAGATGTATTTGAAAGGTTAAGAGATAAGTGTTTAGAATATAATGAAATAGATCCTTGTTACACATATACTACTCCTGGATTAAGTTGGTTATGTGGATTGAAATATACTAATGTTAGACTTAATTATTATAAAGAGAATACAGTTAATATTTATGTTACAATACAACATGGTAGTAGAGGTGTGTTAGCTTCAGTATTAGATGATTGTCATGTAAAATGTAAAAATAAAGAAATAGATCCTGAGTATACAGGGAAAGAGAATTATTTAAAACACTTAGACTTCAACTCATTATACGCTTCTGCTATGGTTCAAGCTTCACCTACTGGTGAGATCAAAGTATGCGACACTCTCGATTATACTAGCTCTATCTCTACAAAAGTTTATATCGATACTATTGATGTAAAATATAATGATGAGTTGAAACAAAAGACAAAGAAATATCCATTCTTTCCAGAAAAGACAAAGGCTAACATTGATCAGTTTATAGACTATCAAAATGAAAATAAAAGGAAAGGATACAAACCAATTGAGAAGTTAATGTTGAAGTTAACGGATAAAAACGATTATGTAATTGATGGTGAGATGTTAGATTGGTTTTTAGCTAGTGGTTTGAAGTTGGAAGACATTACAGTTAAGCAAAAGTTAGAGAATAGTAGGAGTGAGTGGTTAAAGCCTTATATTGAGTTTAATATTCAGAAAAGAAAGGAAGCTAAAGCTAAGGGTGATAAATTTGGAGATGCATTCTTTAAACTGATGAATAATGCCTTCAAAGGAAAAACAATAGAAAATGTATACAATAGACAAAATGTAGAGTTAGTTAATGAAGTAGATAGATATTTTAAATTAGTAGAAAATATTAGTTTTAAATATGTTGTAGAGTTTGATGATGATCTAGTAGCTGTACATAAAACAAGAGGTAATGTTAAGTTAGACGAATTTAATTATATTGGTTTTGTTATCTTAGAAAAAGCTAAACTATTTATGTATAAAGCTATATATGATTACTTTGAGAAAGAGTTAGATTGTATTTATCATTATATAGATACTGATAGTATATTCTTAAACATAAATGTTCCTTTAGATAGTAATATAGAAACTGAAATGAATAAGATAAAAGATATTTTACATAATAAAGAGTTAGGTAAGATGAAGGATGAATTACCTAATGATACTATTATAGAAGCCTGCTTCCTTAAAGCTAAAGCATATTGTTATAATACAGTTAAAGGAGAAGATGAGAAAAAGTTAAAAGGTATAACCAAAGTTACTATTAAAAACCAAATTACTATTGAAGACTATAAAAACGCTATATATGAAGCTAAAAATAAATATGTTACAAATTTTACTATTGATAGTAAGAAACACCATTTAGAAACAAAAGAACAATATAAAATAGCTATTGATCCATTTGATGATAAAGGTATTAAAAATTGTAATGGTGAGTTTAGATTTTATCAGTGAAGCTGCTTCGCAGATAATGAATTTTAAATAAATTTTAGCAAAATATAAAAAATTTATAAAAGAGTTAAGCTGGTTTTTTTTATTCAGGTTATTTTCGCAAGTTGGTTTTTTGTGCTTGTTACACGGTCTCACTAGTTTTATACTAGTATCTGGGGAATTCCACTGGAGTCAGTGGGGATAGAACCCAAACTATCCGTCTGATAACAGTTAATTACCAGCTTAACTCGAAACTAGTGGTTTGCACTAAGTGAGACAAGAAATGATAGATTTTGAGTGAATATAAAGGTAATATGTAGTAGTGGATATATAAAGGGAATTAGAGTAATGTGTGTTTTTGTACCTTATCACGGCTCTATGCTGCGGAGGTGCCAATATACACATTACTATGAATCAGTCATTGCTACTTATGAAAAGTCGTTCTCAAGGCTTTTGGGAACAACCGTGAAATCAGCTTCTGGTAGTTGCCCACCACCATTTAACACTGTTCCCCATTTTCGTCCTCGGATTGGGATTAGATTGGCTAAAAATGATCTCAATTCTGAGTGTTGAGACACGTTGATTTGATCAAACTGTCGAAAATTTTTGATAATTTGGGCTGCCTGTGTCTTCACTGCTGAAACCCCAGAGCCCACAAGAAAAACCGCATTCGTACTTCCGATTGTCACAGGCAAAATGACCGGTTTCATCTTTTTGACTTTACTATTTATCATAGTAACCATATTGACATCGGATCTATTGTAGGAACAACTGTATAGTTGGTGATAGTTATCGTCTTGAAGACGGATAACGCAGTTCTCGTTTTCAGTATCTTTTTGTTGATAGAGTCCACAAATTGTCTTCCATTATCGCTACTATTAAACTCTTTTGGCTTAAGACAGATTCCGACAAAAAGTTTTTGTAGATGGTAGTTTTTGCTTTCTTCTCTAGGTGCAAACCACTTCTCTGTGCGTCTTGATGACCACAAAAATGATCTAATTTGACAGAGAGCATTTGATATGCGTGAAGCCTATTCTGGAATGAAATTAAAAGAGTCATCTTAGAAGGGCGAAAACTTTCTTGAAAGTAGACTGAGATTACGTCAGGCAAAATGGAGGTTTCCTCGTGAGATTGATTTTGCTGCTAATTTCGAGAACCTAATTCAACGTTGATGGCTATACCAAGTGGTTGGTGGGCGTCAATCATTTCATTCACCATGTCTCCCTGAGCGTCATAAGCATGCATGTCAGTAGTAGTAGCTGAGCAGACCTGGGGGGTAAAAGGATGTACCTATGTATTAACATTAGGTATAGCCTATTTTCGTCCAATTTCCAAAGATGTACCTAAAAAGAGAGTGAGAACAATAGACCTGTCATCTTATCGTAATTACCCAGGGATAATTATCTTAATTGCCCCAGGGAAATGCATCCGCTCTAATGCACTTCAGCTAATCTTATCTACTAAATAAATTATATCAGCAGAACTTTTACTTTCAAACTTTTCATTTACGCATAATTTTTTCAATTATAAAAATTTTTTTAGTTTTTGATTATTAATGACGTTTTGATTTCAATAATGTCAAATTATCGGAAGTTTTTCAAAAAACTTCTTGAAAGATTTTTTTGAAAATGTCAATTTTTTTTCAATTGATTTTACTCATGATGTGAAAGCATGCAAGAAATCGATTTTTTGGCATTTTCTTTCGGTAGTTTCTGGTTTTTTCTCGGTAGTTTCAGTTTCAAAAAACCAAAACCGTTAAAAAAATCAAATAAGGTTGTTCTAATAATCGATTAGAAATTTTTTAACACAGATTTCAATGAAAAATACTAAAGCACAGAAAACCATCACTGAAATTTTTTTTGTTTTTTTTCATAGTTTCAGATTCTCAAACCTCAAACTAAAATTTTTTTGGTCGAAAATATATGCTACAGTACAACTTCAGAGGGTATTTTTCGAAGTGGAGTTCAATGGTGGTAACTTCACGGTCAATTATAGAGAATGGTATGTTATATCAACTCTCTATATGTTGTTTTTAAACAAAGCATTTGATGGCAATTTTTTAACCCTAAGAAGTTACACTTTTTGGTTTTTCCGAAATTTCAGCTTCTGAAACCTGAAACCTCAAACTATTTTTTTTGGAATTGTTTGTTACAGTACATCTTTATAGCGTAATTTTTAAAGCAGAATCCAATGGACATAGTTCAAAAGTCGTGAAAAGAGGACAAGTTTGTATTTTTTAAAGTTTTAGATTCTGAAACTTGAAACCAAAAAAATTTTTGAGAAAAAATATTTAGTTCTTTTTAATAAATACCCTATTCTTAAAAAAAATGAAGAAAATACCCATTTCCTACCAAAAAATACAAAAAATACCTAATTCTTGCCGAAAACACCCAATTCTTGTCCAAAAATAGCCAATCGTTGTCGAAAAATTCCCAATTTTTCCCAAAAAATACCCAATTTTTGGCAAAAATACCCAATCTCTAGCAAAAAATACCCAATTTTTCCCAAAAAATACCCAATTCTTCCCAAAAAATGTCCAATTCTGACCAAAAAATACCCAATTCTGGCCAAAATATACCCAAATTTTCCCAAAAAATGCCCAATTTTTCCCAAAAAATACCCAATTCTTGGCAAAAATGCACAATTCTTCCCAAAAAATACCCAATTCTTGGCAAAAAATACCCAATTCTGGCCAAAAAATACCCAATTCTTAGCAAAAATACCCAATTTTCTCCAAAAAATACCCAATTTTTTCCAAAAATACCCAACTCTTCCCAAAAAATACCCAATTCTGACCAAAAAATACCCAATTCTAGCCAAAAAATATCCAATTCTGACCAAAAAAAATACCCAATTCTGGCCAAAAAATACCCAATTCTGTCCAAAAAAATACCCAATTCTGGCCGAAAAATACCCAATTCTTGGCAAAATTACCCAATTCATCCCAAGAAATACCCAATTCTGGCCAAAAAAAAACCCAATTCTGACCAAAAATACCCAATTCTGACCAAAAACTACCCAATTCTTGGCTCAAAACATCCAATTATTGTCGAAAACACCCAAATGTTTACAAAAAATATCAAACTGTTGCCAAAAAAATCAATTCTAGCCCAAAAATATCTGTTTCTAGTCATGAATTACACAATTCATAGCAAAAATACCCAGTTATTACCAAAATCTACTAAATTTTTACCAAAAATACCTAATTCGTGCGAAAAAGAACCCGGTTCTAGCAAAAATATCCCAATACTTGCCACACAAAGAGACACAAATTTCGCCAAAAATACCCATTTTTACCACAAAATAGCGAAATCTTGTCAAAAAATACCCAAATTGTAACCAAAATAACAAAATTTATATCAAATATTTATCTAAAATATATAAAAAATTAGACAATCTTGCAATCATCCGCTTTTCTCTACTTTCTTATCAACAATCCAATTATTTAGTGACCTTAAAACATCAACTTTTGAGATCATCTTTTGTAAAGACGAATCTTCTCAGGTGATCGATATAGGTTTAATGAGTACAAATTTGTCACGAATTTTTCGCTATTGTACAGAATTAATCGTTAAAAGTTCTACGTCCTACTGAGTTTTACGTCCTACTATGTTGTCAATTACGATTAATTAAGTGATCTCATTTTTTGTAAGAGGGTCACTCACCTCTTTGGAACAAAATTTAGTCCAACTACGTCATATGATTACTACAATTTCGGATACTTAAGTATTGAGTGGAGTCACTGAACTCATGTGATCAGAAAATAATCCTTACTAATTACGATATTATTCTTATTTTATCGAAGCATACACCGCTCACGTGATTGAGGTCTTACTCATAATAATGTAATAATTACGTCACTATTGCATCATAATGATGTCATTTTTTATTGTAGTCTACAAACAAAAATTCAACTCATTGTGCTTATTTTCGTTCTCTTCAATAACTTAGCTATAGTTAGACTTTTTCATTTTTTTTCCGGAGACAATTTTAATCTCCTTTTCCTACAAACCTAAGTTTTCAGTTATAAACCTTTCAGTGGAGATTCTTCATCTCTAGGATATCTTCCTATTTCCCATTCCAGGTAAGTCACCTCTGTTATAGAATATGAAAACAGACCAAAAAAAAAGAATAATGGGCTATTATAATCATCGTACTCATTCGCAAATAGCATATTATTTCTTCAGAGGGAAAGTTTTTTTCAATATCTGTATTTTCAATTTATTTAGGAGTTCAACCGTCGTCACCTAAAAAACGCTGGAATAATGAATATCAAATCTGTGAAATTGAACGAAAATCTTAAGGCCCACTTCTTCTTCCCCGATTTCAATGATGATGTAGCACAATTATAAAGGAGAGGAAGACGTGCTTCGGCTGGGTAGCTGAACCTCCATTCTCCATTCCGAGGCAGCTTCTAGTCTTCATTATTGCAATCGAGAATTTGCCAGAAGTCTCTGTTCCATACAAACAAATAACTGTAGACTTCTACGAGAACCACATCGAAAACAAAACTTTACAAGTCTCAGATAACATGGAACTGAGCAGATCCGTCCGTGCACAATTTTGTGATTATGAGTTGTCCTATAGACCAATGTATGAAAATCAATTAGGATTTTTTGAGGAAGAGAGAGAACTTAAATTCCTCTGGTGTGTGTCTGACGAGTATGACAATTTACAGGAGCAGAAACCTGATCGGGATTGTGACGAGTGGGAAAATGGGTCATTGACAGAGAGTATTATCGCAATTATAGAAGAAGAGAACGCACTTGATCCCAAGTTAGACAACAAAAAATCTGACCAGGCAGTCCCCTTTGCGTGTTTTTCTACAGACACTGGACAAGATGCATTGAAAGAAGTACAGGGAGCGTCGAGTGTTGAAAACAATTCAATCAAGTCTGCCAGAACCATCCTTAGTACTGTACTCAATGATTATACAGATTACCAAGATCATATTTTATCTAATGAAGCCAGTGAAAAAATATCTGAAAAAACTTCCCTCAAATCTGAGCAACCAGCGTCTTGTACACAAAAGACTGTCAAGAGAAGGGCACCTGCTGTCAATAACCCTGAAAGAGTGGGAAGTAAAAATTCAGATGGTGATGAAAACGAAGACAACATGTGTCCTCCATCGTGCAAATTGAGACGAGCTGCTGAGTTGTATAGTAACTAAAATAACCGGCTGAGAAGTTATTTCTTTGACTGATTATCTGTTTGTATTTCCGGTATAATTTCAGATCCAAAAACTATTATTTCCTGAGGTGACTAACTGACTGTTTAATTTGTAATATTCTCTTTTGACACTCAGAAAAAGCTGAATTTCATGTATGCTTTTGAATTGATACTTTGATAATATAATCTAATTGAGTTTTACAAATGCATTTTCGAAATTAACTTTTATTTATAGTTCAATTTTGAATTAAAATTTATGTCAAAAAATGCCTGTTTTTGTAATATCTGTTTTTTTCTCAAAAATGGCGGTTAACGACGAAAAAGGCTTGTTTTCATTAAAAAGTTTTTTCAAAACGCGGGTTTTTTTGGCCTCTGCAATGAACTCCCGGCAACTGATACTGGATGATGCAAAGCGATTACAGTGACAATTTCGAAGCAAACTCCAGCAGCATTTCTTCCCATCAGAATATTGCAATAAGCGTGCTGCCTTTGATAATATATTTCCTGGTCAATTAAAAGAAGAATTTTTGGCAGAAATTTTTAGAAATAGATACTCATACAAATCTTTAAGTATTAAAATTTAGTTTTTTTTAAAAAAAAAGTTGAAAACCTTTTGCATAATTTTTACTGTTTTAAAAAAATTATACATTTACAATCCCATTTTTTTTCAAAAACGTCGTTTTTTTTTACGAAAGGTTTCTCTTTTCATTTTTCCATTTGTCAGTTTTTTAAATTTTTTAATGTGAAGTTTTGAATTGAATCATTTTTTTAAATGAAAATCTTTTTTACTAAAATGAATTTTTAAAAAAAATTGTTGTGTTTTACACACTGTTTTTAAACAAAAATGTAAATCTTGATGTTTTTTTATTTTTTATTTTTACTTTTTTTTCTGTTTTTTAATTTTTTTTATGTAAAAATTTAAATTTAATGAATTTTCTTTTTGAAAAAACAAAGTTTTACTAGAATAATTTTTCTTTCAAAAATGCCGTTTTTTACATAAGGTTTTTAACAAAAAATGCAACTTGTGCTGTTTTTTTTTTATTTTTCCTTTTTTTTCTGTATTTGAATTTTTTTATGTAAAATTTTAAATTTTTTCTTGAAAAATTTTGTTTTATTAAAAGAAATTTCTTTCAAAAATGCCGTTTTTTGCATAAGGTTTTGAACAAAAAATGCAATTTTTGTTGTTTTTTTGTTTTTCTATTTTTCATTTTTTCTTTTTCAATTTTTTAATGTAAAATATGAAATTTAATTAATTTCCTTTTTGAAAAAAACAAGTTTTACTAGAATAATTTTTTTTCAAAAATGCCGTTTTTTACATAAGGTTTTAAACAAAATATGCAGCTTGTGTTGTTTTTTATTTTTCTATTTTTCCTTTTTTCTGTTTTTGAATTTTTTAATGTATATTATGAAATTCAATTAATTTCCCTTTTGAAAAAACAAGTTTCACTAGAATATTTTTTTTTCAAAAATGTCGTTTTTACATAAGGTTTTTAACAAAAAATGCAACTTGTGTTGTTTTTCCTTTTTTCTGTTTTTGAATTTTTTAATGTAAAATTTTGATTTAAAATAATTTTTTTTGAAAAAACAAGTTTTACTAGAATAATTTTTCTTTCAAAAACGTCGTTTTTTACACAAAGTTTTTGCCAAAAAATGCAATTTTTGTTTTTTTTTATTTTTCTATTTTTTCAGTTTTTGAATTTTTTTAAAAAAATATTTTTAAATTATTTTTTTTTCTTAAAAAAATGTTGTTTTCTAAAACATTTTTATTTTCAAAAATGCCGTTTTTTACATTATGTATTTAACAAAAAATGTGAATTTTATTGTTTTTTACTTTTCTGTTTTACCTTTTTTCAGTTTTGGAAGTTTTTTTGTAAAATTTTTAATTTAATTTTTTTTGAAAAAATATTGTTTTAGTAAAACATTTTTTTTCCAAATGTCTTTTTTCGGATAATATTTTTAATAAAATATGTAAGTTTGATGTTTTTCTTATTCTATTTTTCAATTTTTCAGCTCTTGATGTTTTTTGCAATTTCTTTAGCAAAGCAGAAAATTATAAAAATCAATGTATTACAATTTTTACAAAAATCAATTATTTAGTACAATTATTTTTTACAAATTAATATACTTATTAATAAAGCTTGCGGAAATCTATAACAAATCTGCGCGCCCAACGATCTTTTATTTCCGAACAACATCCAGAGATGCACGCTAGGGATGCTTGACGCCAGTAATTGTCACCACGCGACACCGGTACCCCGGGGTTTACTCTGAAGTATGTTTATCATCAGACGATGAATAAATCGGAATTTCTCAAGAAGAACATGATATCAATAAAAATGTAATTGTTTAAAATGAAAAATTAAAACAAATATGCTTGTCATCAAAAGCTTGATTTGTTATAGATTTCCGCAAGCTTTATTAATAAGTATATTAATTTGTAAAAAATAATTGTACTAAATAATTGAATTTTGTAAAAATTGTAATACATTGATTTTTATAATTTTCTGCTTTGCTAAAGAAATTGCAAAAAACATCAAGAGCTGAAAAATTGAAAAATAGAATAAGAAAAACATCAAACTTACATATTTTATTAAAAATATTATCCGAAAAAAGACATTTGGAAAAAAATGTTTTACTAAAACAATATTTTTTCAAAAAAAATTAAATTAAAAATTTTACAAAAAAACTTCCAAAACTGAAAAAAGGTAAACAGAAAAGTAAAAAACAACAAAATTCACATTTTTTGTTAAATACATAATGTAAAAAACGGCATTTTTGAAAATAAAAATGTTTTAGAAAACAACATTTTTTTAAGAAAAAAAATAATTTAAGAATATTTTTTTAAAAAAATTCAAAAACTGAAAAAATAGAAAAATAAAAAAAACAAAAATAGCATTTTTGGCAAAATTTTTATGTAAAAAACGACATTTTTGTAAGAAAAATTATTCTAGTAAAACTTGTTTTTTCAAAAAAAATTATTTTAAATCAAAATTTTACATTAAAAAATTCAAAAACAGAAAAAAGGAAAAACAACACAAGTTGCATTTTTTGTTAAAAACCTTATGTAAAAACGACATTTTTGAAAAAAAATTTTTCTAGTGAAACTTGTTTTTTCAAA
Source organism: Convolutriloba macropyga (assembly GCF_964194025.1). Classification (NCBI taxonomy): domain Eukaryota; kingdom Metazoa; phylum Xenacoelomorpha; order Acoela; family Convolutidae; genus Convolutriloba; species Convolutriloba macropyga. The sequence goes on along the minus strand of NW_027451181.1, from coordinate 482 downwards.
AGGGAAATTAATTGAATTTCATAATTTACATTAAAAAATTCAAAAACAGAAAAAACGAAAAATAGAAAAATAAAAAACAACACAAGCTGCATATTTTGTTTAAAACCTTATGTAAAAAACGGCATTTTTGAAAAAAAAATTATTCTAGTAAAACTTGTTTTTTTCAAAAAGGAAATTAATTAAATTTCATATTTTACATTAAAAAATTGAAAAAGAAAAAATGAAAAATAGAAAAACAAAAAAACAACAAAAATTGCATTTTTTGTTCAAAACCTTATGCAAAAAACGGCATTTTTGAAAGAAATTTCTTTTAATAAAACAAAATTTTTCGAAAAAAAAATTTAAAATTTTACATAAAAAAATTCAAATACAGAAAAAAAAGGAAAAATAAAAAATAAAAACAGCACAAGTTGCATTTTTTGTTAAAAACCTTATGTAAAAAACGGCATTTTTGAAAGAAAAATTATTCTAGTAAAACTTTG
>NW_027451180.1:0-69769 GCF_964194025.1 Convolutriloba macropyga | reverse complement strand
ATGTAAGGGTTTCCTTAAAGTAAAAAATTTAAATTTGTCCATGATTATTGAGGGGTTGGTTTGTCTATCAGATTTGCAGTGATTAAAGCTGAAAATAAACATAAAACTGTGATAATGTTCTCAGCAACTGAAAAACTTGAGGAAAAATTTATTCAATTTCACCCGAAACCTAAAATAATTAATCGTCCTTTAAATAAATTAATTTTGATTTTTCAAGTTTGCTTGTTCTTTGCCGACAAATTTCCTTATTTTTCTTTCAAGTGACCAAGCAAATTGTGCAGATGTGTGTTTTATTGAAAGAGAAATTTTTCCTTTGATCTCTAATCTCGATTAAATAATATATCGACTGTAAAATTGAACTGCGGCACATGAAGTGCACTTTTATGTTTACATTGAATAAGGCCAACTGATTTGAAAATGGAGTCAGCATGTTTGCTTCCTTTCCTAATAACGTGCCAAAATTCCCTGTGATTATAAAAGTTCAATCTAAGTCCAGCCGATCGTTTTCAGAGATGATTGCGGATTGAATTTGAGGATAAATTTTAACCATTTTCAATAAAGAAAACAGAATCTTCACTCAGACACAAACAGGATACTGGTAAAATCTTTAAGCTACATTCTAGCTTGTTTTTTCGTTCCCCAAAACTTTTCAATCCATTCCAAAAAGAAAATTCAATCAGCAATTCGTTAAGCTGAGTTTTTTGGAACCTCTGTTCAGTGTATTTTTTACTTATTGTTTTGTTCATGCCCTAAATCTTTTCAATTGTCGATATGAAAGCGAGCCGACTGATTCTACTACTGTGTCTGGCTGTCGAAGTTGTGGAGTCAAGTTCAAGTAAGAGCTCTTTTACATATCCGGCTTAGTTCACTGTATTCGATAACGGAACTTTCATATGATCTTACTATTAGATTTCAATATCCATCCTCTCGAATAACCAAACAAATTTCCTTGTGGAAACTTCCTTTCAGTTACTGACATCAATTTGAAAATTTTTTGCATGAGCCAAATTCATGTTAAAACAAATCTTTTTTGCGAGAATACACAATATTTTAGTTTGTCAGTACATTCTCTATAAGATTGAGATTGTTTCTTTAAAGCAAACTGGCAGTTTGAATGAAAAATGCTACCAAAATTTAATCAAAACTAAAGAAAAAACAGCTTATAAAGAAAAGAAAGTGAATAAATCTTTTATCGTTAAAAGCACAAGCTGCCCTCTAATATATTACAACTTGGAAACAAAACAAAGAGTTATGGGAAGGGTTTGAACGACTTCCTTCGCAGACGATGTGAACAAAGCATAATTAGCGGACACATTTGAGAGTTAAGATTTTTTTTTATTGAAAAAGACCGAGAGCAGACAACTTTATACAATTACTATGCAGGCTTTTGACCGTTTAAATGGGCATAGTCGCTAATGTATTTTTACAAAAATCAATTTGTGAGCTAGGTATTTGAACTTACACTTTCCCTCCAGGCAAAAACAGATATATCTCAGCAATGAGTATCCACAATTCTGAACTCATTTCTTTTGTTTCGAAATTTTTTTTAGAATCAAGAACAAAACTCAGAGACTAATTTTAGTGCATTTTAGCTTGCAAGCGAGGCCGAACACCATCAAGTGAAGAAACTGAATGGATACGAAGGGTAAGGACTACTTCATTGGTTCCAATTTCTGGCTAATCGATTTCCTCAAAAAGTTAGGATTTATCTTCGGTACCAAAAAGCACTGAATTGAGACATTAAGATCTCAAAGAAATGAAATCTAATCTTTGCCGTGGATTTTCGCAAGATTTTGCAAGATAAACGGCAGGAAACTGGCTTTGGAAGTATTACCCGCAAATTTTGTAATTTTTGCGATGAAAACGTTAATTTTAAGCTTGAGGGGAAATATTGGCGTTTCTAAGCTTAAATCATAAATAGTTTACGCGTTTTCAAGTGCATATCCTTCATATTTTAGCTTTCCTAGGAGGATATCTGACATACTTTTGGAAAGCTGATAGATTTTTGTAAATTCTGTGCACTCACTTTCATATTTAGGCATTTTTGAGCGTTGAAACCTCCGAAAGATAATACTACCTACGTTAATTATTGCTAATGTTTTCTTATTTAAAAAAATCCAGAACTTCAGAGTTCTCAGTATCAAAACTTAGTAGATAAATGGATTTAGTTCACTAACTCAATTGCATCTCACAGGCAAATTTCGACATAGTTACCCTAAAATCATTGTGTTTTGTAGATGTGGGGTGAGTAAAAAGTTTTCTGATTGATTGGTTGGCGGGGTTTTCTTATCTGACCTGTTTCACTTAGAAGAATTTCTGGATAACTTTAAAACATTGCTGCAAAATCTTTAAAAATTGGTTCTTCTTTGTTCGCCTACCCATCCGCTCCTGAGAGCTTTAGCTGTCCTATCGGGCCAGTAACACCTGCTGAGAAAGTATATGGCGGCGGTAACTGGAAAGCGATATATAATACAGTATTTTATATTAAAAGACGGGATGCTATCCTCTGTAGTTTTATCATTTTTGACGGTTTAATTGCGTGAGATGGCTAATAATTAATCCCAGAAAAAAATAATTCAGAGTTTAGGTTTTTGAATTTATAATTTCCCTCCTAAGAAAGGTAGATAATGTTCGGGGTTCTATAATGGACAAGATCTGGATATAAATTACAAAACGACCTTGTCTACTGCTGCCGGAAACTTAGGTCTATCAAAATTTTAAAAAAGAGTGGAAAAGTATGTTTATATCCAGATATTGTTGAACTAATTTTACAAACAATGAGCTCGCTAATTTTTTAGGGTAATTCTCGAGCGCAACTGAAGGTTCTCGCCATTGTAGATCCAGCTTTTTAAATAGGGGTTTGGTATAATATACGGATTTTTTAACTTATGTTAAGCGTATTTTAGGGGCCACCGATGTTGAAGGAAACAAGTATCCCTTCTATGTACAACTTCGCTACAACAAACGCCATTATGTGCGCAAGCAGTTCCTATTATTAAAACTCAAGCCCAGGACCTCATCCGAATAAACAATCGAAAATGTAAAGAGTCTGTAAATAATATTTTTACAATGTTACATCTTCGCTTAATAAGGTTTGAAAGAATAAAAAAAGTTAAATTTTTTGAATTTTACGAGGAACACAATGAATTTTCTGATTTTCACAATCTCCTTGTTATCACCCCAATACTTTTAATGTACGATTACAATCTTTTTGAAAAATTTTACAATCTGAATATTCAGTCATGGCACCCTTATTAAGCGGAGCACCAAAAATCTGAAACCTTTTTCTTAATTTCTACCACCTTCCTTATTATCGGTTTAGAGGCCCTTCATCTTCGGCTTTAGGCTCACAAATTATACAAATAAAGCACCATATGCACCCTAAGAGTAAATAATTCACCAGTTAGGTCCTTGGCACAATATGTTAGGCTGTGCAAACCGTCTCAGGGCTCAAAGATATCTTGGAAAAGCGAACTCTGTAAAATACTTGTGAAGAAAAACAGCGATGTTCAGCGCTATTTGATGTTTAGCACGCAAATCAACACAAGATTTCAAATGCATGTAGAGCAACACCTGACTCACATAAACGTTCTATATTGCACGCGCGGGCACACATACAAACACTTCAGAAATTGTGAAAGCCCAAAAAAGCATGAGGGGGTTTTCTGTTTCAAAAGTAAAACATTTTTGAAAGTTCTATTTTTTTCAAAGATAATACTGATCCGATATTTCTTCTGTCAAAAAACCCACACATAGTTGAACGCAGAGTTTAATTTTGGTTGCGTTATGAAAACACCTTGGACGATTTAAAATACAATTCTTTGAAAAATGTAATTTGTAAATTGCAAAATAGCGAAAGTCAAGGGCAACAATTTTTTAAGCCGACCACAAGCACAACATTTGGTTGATTTTAAATCCACTTACACACTAGATTTCCAACGTAACGTGAAAATTTTCCTACTCCAATCGAGAAGCAAACGTTCGAAAACAGAGATATTCAAAATAGTCAACCAAAAATCGTCCTTCGCACCCTGGTTAAAAATATTCTTGGTGTTTCAACTTTAAATTACGTGTAGAACTACCACTTCAAATTGGCTTTAATTTAAACAAATGATTGATTGTCATGAAAAACAAACTTATAAAAAAACAGTTCTTTTTTCAAAGCAAAATGATATTTTTTTTTGCTAATTCACCATTCTCTGATAATGCAGACACTGCTGTCAAATTCAGTTGATTTATAACAAATCTTTGGAAGCGATTGGCCGCCAACATTCAAAGATGGAGAACTGCAAAATTTGAAAAACTAAGAGAAGTACATAATGAAAACAAACACATTCTTCTCGTCGAAATAGAAACTTCAAAAATTATTTAAATGTTATTTAACGTTTACGTCTTTCGGTTGGTTTCAAAAACTCAAAAATCCCCTTGCAGAAGCATTTTTTGGAAATAATAAATATAAATTGCGATATCTCAAAACTCAACGCATAGAAATTCGGTTTTCTTGTCTCAAACTCCATCTAATTTAGAAACTAGACCAGACCGATTTTTGTTTCATTTGAAGAACTATTTGATACTCTTGAAAATATACACTTTATATCCAAATATTTCTCTTAAGCTAGCAAAGTAACGCTAATTCCTAATCTGAACTTGCAAACGTCCGTGCAAGTTTATTTTGTTTTGAATAACTCTTAGACCCAACTGAGAAATCCAGTTTTCTAATATAAAAAAGTTTGAAACCTTGGGAACCAGAGATGAATAACAAACGTTTTTTTTCGAGACGAGTTCGATTAAAATTTGTTGTTGTTTTATGGCATGCTTATAGTAGGAAAATTGCATATGTTTTTTCAAGTATGTTTTTTCAACAACTCCTTGATTCGCTGGAAAATGCGAATTTCAAAATCCTCGGAAATCAGCAATTAGATACCAATTTTTCTTCTAGGCTTTTTGCAAAAATTTTTTCTAATTTCTGGTATACATTCAGTGTTGAACTCCTGCGTCAAATTGTTTATAGTTTAGATAACTCCTTGTCTGCATTGAAAAAAAACACTTTTCAAGCATAAAAAATGCGAAATGTTGGATATCAAATTATGAGAGCCTAACTTTTTTCATAGCAAGCAATATTCAAATTTCCTGCGGTTTCATAGTGTTCATAAAATCTAGAACCACCACCAAGGTTCCAAAGATTCTCTGACCCACACTTGAAAAAAAAGTTTTCATGATTAGAGTTGTAGCCATTCACAAAATCAAAAAAATCTATTCGAAAAAACTGTCAATTCATTTTGTCTAAATAATTTAATTACTTCTAAAATGATCAACTAAATGTTTTGGTGTCGCAAAAGCTAGACAAAAGAGTGTTGCTATCTAAAAGTTCAACTACAGCTAAGGCAGAACAATTTTGAACAGCAATCAGAAAAGTAACAATTTTTCGGAAACTACCTGTTCATAAAAATGACACTTAATACGCAAAAAGTTTAAGGACGTTGATAAAGTACAGATCATTGAGAAAAAGAAGACTGTTCAGCTTGTTTCGAATAGAAATTTTGAGTATCTGATGATTTCAAAACACTATAATCCAGTAGCGCTATTGAATTAGCTTCACATTCTTCGGCAGAATCAATCAATTTGAGATCAGTTAAATGTTTGTCAAAAACATTGAAGAACAAGGAACACTGAAAGTGTTTTTGGATCAAATAACGATCATAGAATGAAGGATCACAAAACTTCCAGAAGTTGTTCTCAATGGTAAACATTAATGTCAATTACAGATAAGAATCAAGGAGAAATGTCTAATCAATCCGGATTTTGAATAATTGATGATAGATTGTTTGACTTTTTCTGTAGTGATCTAACTGACCGTTTGTGCTTCTTGGGTAAACGTATTTTGAGCGTTTCAACAGTACTTTTTGAAATGTTAGAAGATCAGAATTGCTTAGCAAGTTTAAAATGCGGTGCGCAACCCCTCTGAGGAGCTGATGAGTTGTCTCGTTTGGACATGTCAAGATTTGGGATAACTTGGAACACTTTGGAGCATCACATTGCACCAAGCATTTCATCGTTAGTGGGTTGCTCTTTGTCAGATTTTCTCTCATCAATGAAACACGCTCATTTTGTCTCACGAGATATTCCTGCGTTGCTAGATCATGCTGCTTGGGTAAGAGTGTGTGGGTAAGAGTGTGTGTGGGTGTTAGCAAATTGTTGAAAGCCTTTTAATTTTTGCTCAATTAACAAAAAAAAAATTTTTGCAGTTCTCAACTGCTTTGCCAACAGAATTGTCTTCAGCACAAGACCAGCTAATAAAGAAATGTTCAAAAAAGGTTGTAATAAAAACCTTAAGTTTATTCTTTCCGCTCTGTGATAACTCAGAAGCGTAGAGGGCCAAATAGCGTCCATTGAAACGTTCCCTTGCCGGACCACAGCTAACACAGAAACATTTTGTCAAAGTTCTGGTGGTTAGTTAGCAAGCGCCAAAAAAGCAGTATAAATAAGCCAAGCAAATATTCGATTGGCGTAATTGAAATCTGTCTATTTTGGAAACAAGGCTTCTCCTTTTTCTTTTTTTCATTCGCAGAAAACTTTGCCAGCTTCAGATCTGTGTATATGTTAGGGTCAGCATGCGTTACAATTTCATTTTAAAACTTCTCTATTGTCTCCTCTAATTTTGCTGTCTGTTGATTGTAGCTTTTGGATTTCTTTTGTCTCCGGCCCTGCGAATACCCAGAAGCAGAGAAGTCAACATATCGTCTTCATAAACGTTCTCTTTCCGGACCACAAAAAATACGAAAAAAGATGCTGTCGCACGATAATCGCAGATCTGTCAATAAGTTAGCAAGCGCCACCCGAAACAGTATGAGCCAATTAATCAAAATCTCTTGTTGTTTCATTATTTACTCATAATTGGAAAATGGCAAGTCGAATTGAATTCTTTTCAACAGCTCCTTGATTTGCTGGAAAAGGCAAAATTTTAAAATCCTCGGAAATCAATAAATTGAAACGCAGTTTTTTCTTCTAGGCTTTCTGCAAAAGATTTCGCTAACTTCTGGTCTACACTCAGTGCTAAGTCGTGGGTCAAGTTTGTTATGGTTTAGATAACTCCTTGTCTCTATTAAAAAAAATCAAATTTCAAGAACAAAAAAAAACGAAAAGATGGAATTCAAACTATGTGAGCTTATGAGAGCCTTTTTTCCCTAGCAAGCAATAGTTATTGTAATTTCTTACGGCTTCATAGTAATCCTAAACTGTGGATCCACCCCATCAAGTTCGGTCAAGTTCCAACGATTCTCCGAACCATACTAGAAAAAAAGACAGATTTTCATGATTAAAGTTTTAGTCAGCCCAAAAAATTTTTAGAAATCTAGACGAAAAAACTGCCATTTCATTTACGTCTGTAAAATTTAATTACGCCTTAAAAGTTAAGCTAATTTTTTTAGCGCCGAAAAAGCTAGAAAAAAAGTGTTGCTATCTAAAAGTCAACTGAGAAGCGCAACCCTTCTGAGACGCTTCTGAATTGTGTCATTTGGACCTTTGAAGGACAGATTTTGTATAACTTTTAACATTTTGGAGCATCTTGTCACACTAAGAACACCAGACAACCTGCATTGCCAGATTTTCTTCCGTCAATGAAACCACTCTGATAATGTCTAACGAGATTGCTTGGGAAAGAGTACACAGAAATGTTTTGTCGAAATTCGTGTGGTTAGTTAGCAAGCGTCACCTAAACAGCAAAAGCCAATCAATTACTCGTCTGTGGTAATTGAACTCCCTTTCTCCCTTTTAGTTTTTTTTTCATTCTCAAAAAAATAGAACTTTTGTTGTGTTAAGATGAGCATGCTTTATAATTTCGTTTTCAATTTCATCTACTCTCTCTTGAATTTATTTCTTTGTCTGTTGAATGTACATTTTAGGATTCGTTTTGTTTCCGGCCGGCAAAAACTCGGAAACAGAGAGGTCAACATAGCTGCCACTTAAACGTTCTCTTGTCGGACCACGGAGCACAAAGAAAGATGCTGTCGCAGGAGAATTGAAGTTCTGGCGATAAGTTAGCTAGCGCCACCCAAAACCGTATAAACCAAGCAATTATTCGACTGGCGTAATTGACATTTGACTATGTTTGGAGAGATGTTTCTCCTTTTTTTTCAAATTTCTCTTTGCGAGCAAAATTGATTGTTTCAGACCTGCTTCTTTGTCCGGGAATGCATTCTTTACAACTTCGTCTGAATACCGGGAGGTGGCATTTTGTCGCGCTGAACAACGGTTTTTCGTCACTAAAACAAATCATACATATACTGGTAGAGAGTAGCATTTCAAAATACCATGTCATACAGGTTTGCAATCGGTAGATTTGAATTGTTTCGTAGCGCCAATTAGCGTTCTTTACTTCGGCCAATTTAAGAGTGAATTGGCGGAGCGAATTCAAGCTTTGTTTTGTTATTCAAATATTGATTATTTGAGTTACAAAGTTTAGGTTGATTTGGCGGAGCGAAATCACGTTCGACTAACTATCGGGTATTTCGCTTAGCGAAAGATACCAAAATTTTGATGCGTCTGAATTTAGACTTTGGCGGATTGAAATCTAGTTAAGAGAGAGAGTCAACTATTTTGAATTACGAAATTGAGAAGAATGAAATTAGGCAAGATTAACAAAAATGCTTCACAATTTGTTCACAAGATAACATTACTAAATTGCGGCAACTGACAATCACGAGACAAGGTGAACAGACAAAAGATCATGCATAGGATATAAACAAATTAACAAGTATGAAATCATCGGATTTGATCTTCAAAATTAAACTGAATAAATGAACAAATTAAAATAAGGAAATTGAACTAAATTAAGTTAAACAGAAATTGAACTAAATTGGTTGCACCAAATTAATGAACTCAAACTAAAAATGTACTATTGAACCACATTTCCCCCTTGGCGGAAATAAATAACATGTTATTTATCAGAAAATTAGTAAGAAATATGTACTTGTTAAATAATTAATACTGTAATGTTTTAGACAGAGTTTTGAATGGTCAGTTTTATTCATTAATCGCTTTCGCTTTCATAATACCTCTCCGCTTCGCCAACTGTCATAGACAACTCTGGTTCCTCGTAATTCGGAGAAACGTAGAATTGAGTGGGGTAGGAAGTTGTTGGGGAGCATGGGCCGATTGTGAAGTTTGACTCCTCTTGAATGGATTGCGCTGCAGCCGTTTGTATTGCAGGGATTATGGACTTGTTTTCGATTTGTTGTTTTTTAATGTTTTGCCTTCTCTTCTGTTTTCCAATTGCTGAAGTACTTGGTGTTGTGGGAGGGCATGATTGAATTGGATTCACAGACTCATCCGATTCTGTTGTTGAAATGGCAGAGCGTTTTCTCTTTGAAGGAATTAGCGCTGCGGATGCTTTCGTGGCTGTTTTTCTTTTCGGTCTGCTTGGTGGCTCCGCGATAATGATGCTCGAAGTCGGTAGTTCCATTGGCACTGCGGGATCGTTATTTGACTCCGTGGTTTGATTTCGCGGCGCCGTTGTCTGTTGTTTCTTTGGCTTGGTCGGCATTCTTACTCTGAGGGCGCGTGTTACGTTAGAGTGAATGGACGACACTGTGCTGACGTCATCTGCCACTTTTCTGTGTTTCATTTTCTTTCCACCATCTAACTTTTTTCTTAGTTCTTTTGCATGGTGATGAATGATTTCCTCCGTTGTTTTTCCCGTGGGGATTTTCGGGCGTCTATTTGCATATATTTGCAAATCTGTTTCTCGTTCCGCCTTTGTGCCGAACTTTGCGAGGTCAGAATTCCGTATTGTAACCTCTCTCTTGCCCGGTTTTTTTTATTACTGAGGTGTTTTCGGTTGTTTTAATAACTGACAATCCTGGTGCAAGTACGTCGTATAGACCGTCGAGACTTTTCTTTGATCGTTTTATTTGTGGTTTTTTCTTTGCCAATTTGAGCTCCAGTGACGATTCTGTTCTTGGTATCGGTTGGCCAACATCTGGATGAGAAATTAATCTCGATTCTTTATTTGGGTCGTCCCTCTGTCTTTTCATTGCCTCTTTGCCCAGTTTGTCCTAATTTATTTCCATTTCTATGTCGCTTCGCTCCTCATTGTTCCAATTGTCGTCTGTGATGAGCTGGTCCCATTTGACAGTCTCCAAATCTAAATATTTGTTAAGAATATTTTTGTAAGTTAAATTTTTTGAATCTGGATTAGTCGTTATATTGCTTAATGGTGTATTCGCTTTTCTGCCAAAATGTGCCTCAAAAGGTGATATTCCAATAGTCTTTTGACGACAAACTTTAGCGAAATGGTTTTGCAAACCACAGTGATTACATTTCTTACCCATTGCGAGGCAAACCTGACGATGTGTAGGTGTCCAGACTTGACCACAACCACGACATTGACCAATGGATGCACGGTTTGTGACTGTTCTGCTTGATTGAGGTCCTCGTACTCCCGCGCCGCGAAATCGATTGAATTGGTGTACTGTGTTTACCGTACTGCCAGTTGCTCCGTTATTAGATGAAATTCTTTGCTGATTCTGATTACCCATTTCCATGTTTACTGCAATGCTGAGTGCCCTCTCTGGTTCGACTGTGTCCCTTAGAAGCTCTCGCTGAATGTCATCGTCTAGCATGTTAGTGATGAAAATGTCCCTGATGATGGCTTCTTCACGGTTTTCAAAGTCACAATTTTCAGCTAGTTCTTTTAAGATGCTGTAGAATTGCTCTACAGTCTCGCCCTTCTTTTGCTTCCGAGAGAAGAACACAAATCAATCGAATGTGATGTTTCTTGGGCGGATAAAGGCAATCTCCATCATTTCCCAGAGTTTTAGAGTAGTCAAATCGTAAATGTTGTCGTGCGGGAATTTTTGTGTTAATAGTCGTCTTCCTTCAGTACCAATACTGAGGTACAACAGGGACACGCATTTCTGATCGCACAAATTCCAAGGACGCTCCCCACATAGTATTCCCGCGTCGGTTATTTTTTGACACTTTAGTTCCCATTGTAGCTTCAGCTGGTTGTTTCTTACTCTACGTTCTCTTTCTGCTTCCTCGGTTGTGTCGTCAATCGGCATTTCGTACTTCGGTTCCACTGGTAGGCGAACTGTCGATGGTTTGGGTTGAAGCAATGTGTCTATAGTTATGTTCTCGCGAGCGAGAATCGCTAGTTTTAATTGAATTCTCCATTTCTCCCATCTGATTGGTGGGTCTGAGGTTGGTCGTTCCCAAAATGGCTCTATCGACAGCGGTGTTTTTCTCGATTCTCGAGCTGACTGCGCCATGTCATACAGGTTTGCAATCTGTAGATTTGAATTGTTTCGTACCGCCAATTAGCGTTCTTTACTTCGGCCAATTTAAGAGTGAATTGGCGGAGCGAATTCAGGCTTTGTTTTGTTATTCAAATATTGATTATTTGAGTTACAATGTTTAGGTTGATTTGGCGGAGCGAAATCACGTTCGACTAACTATCGGGTATTTCGCTTAGCGAAAGATACCAAAATTTTGATGCGTCTGAATTTAGACTTTGGCGGATTGAAATCTAGTTAAGAGAGAGAGTCAACTATTTTGAATTACGAAATTGAGAAGAATGAAATTAGGCAAGATTAACAAAAATGCTTCACAATTTGTTCACAAGATAACATTTCTAAATTGCGGCAACTGACAATCACGAGACAAGGTGAACAGACAAAAGATCATGCATAGGATATAAACAAATTAACAAGTATGAAATCATCGGATTTGATCTTCAAAATTAAACTGAATAAATGAACAAATTAAAATAAGGAAATTGAACTAAATTAAGTTAAACAGAAATTGAACTAAATTGGTTGCACCAAATTAATGAACTCAAACTAAAAATGTACTATTGTACCACATACCAGATACAAAAAGAACAATTACCTCTCAATGGAATTGGGGAGAGCGCGTTGGTGCTTTCAGTTCCCGTGTTGCCAGAAACCTCGTAAGATTCGGACTCGACCTATAGAAGAGATAATGACCCATTTGAAGACCTCGATTCATCATCTTCAGCAGTTAGATTTTGCGTGGTTTCCTCCGCTAATGGAGTGCTATTCTATCAACAACAGTTGGCAAAACGCTCAACGCCGCTTGATGAAAAAACCGTCTTTATCTGTATACATAAGTTATCGCTAATTTTTCTTTACAATCTTTTTGCCCTTGATTCAAAGGAAGAATGCCTTTTCTACTCGTTTCCATAACCATTGAGAGTACCAATACTAGCAGAATAGTTTGAGCAATGTAAACTTTTACCTGACAAAGCAATGTAAATCAAACCTTTGAAGCAGTTATTAACAGCGTTCAAACGACGGAATAAATGGAGTCTGTCGTACAGAATAACAATCTGTAGTATTGGGTTGATTCGCGGTGCCGAATTGCTCAATTCACGATGGCAATTTATTAGTTAATTCGCGGAGCGAATTGACACTAAATTTTGTTGCTTGTTAATTTAATATTCTGCGAACAGAATATAGGTGGATTTGGCGGAGCGAAAGTGCAGTCTTTTATTGAGTGAGTATTTCGCTTAGCGAAATAGACTTAAAATTTATCTACTTTAAACTAAGACTTTTGGCGGAACGAAATCTAGTTGAAAGAGAGAGGCAACTAAATTGCATTGAGGAAATGGGAAGAATGAAACAAATTTAAATAACTAAAATTGATCAATAATTTGATTTAAAATAACTTGATTTGCTATACCAAATCAATAGCCCCAAATGAATGAAATGTACTACTGTACCACATTTCCCCCTTGACAAAAATAAATAACAGAGTTATTTATCATAAAATTAATAACTTAATTACTGGTTATATAATTAGTAATATAATGTTTTAGTTCAGAAACGTTTTTAGATGACAAAATCTTTCAGCTTCGCCGACCGTCATCGATGTCTCTGGTCCCTCATAATTGGACGAAACGTAGTACTGTGTGGTGTACGATTGTGTTGGAGATCATGGACCAACTGTTAAATCAGTTTCGCTTTGTTGACTTTGGGCAGCTGCTGATTTGATTGCTGAAATTATAGACTTGATTTCTATCTGTTTTTGCTTGATGATTTGTCTCCTTTTGTTTCTGGTGCTTACGCCAGCACTGGAAGCTGTAGGGGGCCAAGTCTGAACATATGTGACCGATTCGTCTGATTCGGTAACTGAAGGTGTTGATCGCATCCGTTTCATTGGAATTTGTGCCGTTGAGGCTCTAGTAGCAGCTTTGCGTTTTGGTCTACTAGGTGGCTCCGCTATCACAATTGATGTCGATGGCATCTCCATTGGCGCTGCGAAATCACTTGTTATTTCTGTGTGTTGCTTTTGCGGTGCTGTTGTTACTGTCCTTTTTGGTTTTGTGGGCATTCGTACCCGTAGAGCACGTGTTACATTAGAATGTATTGAAGAAACTGTACTGACATCGTCTGCTAATTTCCTGTGCTTCATGCGCTTCCCTCCTTCTAGTTTCTTCCTTGATTCTTCTGCGTGATGGCTTATCAGATCTTCCGTAATTTTCCCCATTGGTGTCTTTGGTAACCGGTCTGCGTACACTTGTAATTCTGTCTGGCGTTCAGCTTTTGTGCCAAATTTGGCTAAATCTGAATTTCGGATGGTTACATCTCTTTTTCCTGGTTCCCTAATCCTTGAAGTAAGTTTGTCTGTTTTTACTACTGAAGAACCTGGCACCAACACATCATATAACCGTCTAGGATCTTCTTAGAACGTTTCGTGCGCGGTCTCTTTTTGGCCAGTTTCACTTCTAAGGATGCTTCTGTTCGGGGCACCGTTTGTCCAACGTCTGGATGAGAGATCACTCTGGATTCGTTGTTCGGATCCTCGTTTTTTCGTTTTGTGGCATCCTTACTCAATCTGTCTCTGTTCAACTCAACTTCTGTGTCGCTCCTTCCCTCATTGTCCCAGTTTTCCTCAGAAATGAGTTCCTCCCATCTGACTGTTTCCAAATCTAAATATTTATTTAAAATGTTTTTGTATGTTAAACTTTTTGGGTCCGGTTTAGTCGTTATATTACTTAATGGAGTAATCGCCTTTCTACCAAAATGTGCTTCAAATGGTGATATATTAATAGTCTCTTGACGGCATATTCGTAGCTGGTAAATTATTGAATTAATTGATTCTTTCACATTGAATTGATTTCGCGTCGCCGTTTTAATACAAGCTAGGTGATTCTTGATTGTTTGTATCAACCTTTCAACTAAGCCTATCGATCAATACATGCAAGAAAAAAAATCTCTTGATTTTTCTCATTATAGATGGGTCCTCAAAATCAATTTGAATTTCTTCGTTTGGAAATTTGCATAACTTTAATGGTGCCCATTTATTAGCAGGTATAATAGATTTTAAATTTTTACCAATCTTGACACAGGGGTTACACTTTGCAGTCTTTGTAATTATGTCCCTGTGCATATATATGGCCACCACGCATGGGTTGCCATATCTGTCATCCCCCATGTTCCAGGATGAGTTGCATGAATCGCCTCGACGTATGCATCTTTGATTGCGTGGGGAAGGGCTATCCTGTCGTCAATGCAGACACATCCATTCTTTACATGTAGATCTTTGCAGAATGAATGTATGTAAGGTGATATCTGCTTACAACGGTCCTCATTTTCGGTTAAGATACAATCCCGTATCTCTTTAAGAATCGCGTCTTTTGTTGTCAGGCTAGCCATTAATGTACTGGAAAAGATCTTTGAAAGGGCGAAGTTGAATGAGTCCAAATAGAGGTCATCTACTGAGGGTGATGTGACCATTGTTGAATCAGTGTGAGGAGTGATTGTCGTTGCGGCTACTACTTGAGCTGTTGACGGTCCTGCTTCGTCCGCGAATCTAACTCTAGAAGGCTTTGATTGTTTAACTTGCATCAACGTTTCCCCATCTGAGTTTGAATTCGACATCATGTAGACTGATTTGAACTTGTTTGCAATTCTTTGAAAATTATTTAGTTTAGATTGCGACTGATTGGTCTCACAATTTAAGGCAGAAAGCGAGGATGGAATGTTAGCTGTCTCGATTTTAATATTGGAATTTGAATTATTTGGCGTTAATTCGTTAATCGACTTGTCATTAATCGTAATTGTAGAATATTCTGGATTTCGCGGCGCAAATTCACTGCATAAATTGTTAGAGGAATTTGGATTATTTAAAGCTCGTTTTTTAAGCGGATTTCGCGCTGCGAAATCGACGTAATTTTCTGCATTTAATAAGAAGCGTTTTGCGCTGCGTTTAATTACATCCAATTTTGCTACTATAAATTGCTCGTCATATGCAGATATATTAACAGCTTTTTGTTGCGGGTCACGAGAGATATAATCCACTAATCCCATTTTTGATCCAGGAAGAGGATCAGTTGAAAAATCAAATGGTAGTAATCGGTCTACCCAACGTGTCAATCTACTGTTGTAAGAATTATTATATTTATTTTCTCTCATGATTGAAAGGAGAGCCCTATGATCGGTTATTAGGGTAAATGGCTTGCCGTATAAATAATATTTGTAATATTCCACAGACCAGACAACTTCCAACAGTTCGAGCTCATTAATACTCTATCTGCCCTCAACAGAATTCAAGAATCGTGACGCGAATGCCACTGTATGCCAGCCGTTAGGTGTTCGTTGTTCTAATGCACATCCCAAACCCTTACGTGAAGCGTCGCATTTTATTCGTGTTTCTAATTCCGGATTAAAATGTTTATTTTCAGTTGTTTCTGCAATCTTTTCTTTGATCAATGAAAATTGTTTTTCATGTTCTTCCGTACAGATAAATTTTGTATTTTTCTTAAGGAGGGGTCGAAGTGGATAGCATAGTAGTGACAATTTTGGAATAAATTTTCCCAAATGATGTACTGAGCCCATAAACGATCGAATTTTTTTAAGGTTGGTAGGTGCCGATAATTTTCCGATTGCATCCGTTTTATTTGACAATGGTCTTATACCTGATTGTGTAATATTATGTCCGAGCCATTCGATTTTTTCTTTTGCAAAGTGGCATTTTGCAAGATTTATTCGGAGATTTTCTTAATCTAGTTTTATCAGACATTTACGTACTAAATCGAGATGTTTTTCTTTTCCACCTCTGCTCACTATCAATATATCGTCTAAAAAACAAAAAGTATTATCCCGACCCGCGAGAGTACAATCAATTGCTTTTTGAAATTCAGCCGGCATATCCGTAAAACAGTAGAATCCAGTTTTAAAGCGATATGTGCCGGTCATATCTCCACTGACAATATTTAAGTTACAATGGCGAGCCCTATCACTATGCAATTTTAATTGGCTGTTTGCGTACTGCAAATCAAGAGTCGTAAAATATGCAGTCTCTTGAGGCGCCGTTGACAGTGTTCGAGTCTATATTTGTCATTTGATACTTGTTTTTATGAATGGTTTTATTTAAGATTTTGGATTCTAGTGCTATTTTAATTGGTTGATCCTTTTTTACTGTAATGACAATTGGAGAAATAAAAAATTGATCAGTTTAGTTTGTTTAGTTTGTCTATGTGTACTTCGTTCAACAATTTTTCAAGTTCAATTTTCACTTTCGGCTGAAGATGTATTGGCACCTTCCTTCCTTTTTGATGTGTAACTCGATAATTTTTGTGAAATTTCGAATTAACCGTGTGGTTCTTTGATTTTCCAATTCTAGAGATCAAATCTGGGAATTCCTTTGCCAGCGATCTTTTTATCGCACAAGGTTGATCTATGTTATTGACTTCTGTATTCGGGCAAGGTTTCTGAGATTTTGTTATGCCTAATTGATCAAAAAGATCTCGTCCTAGTATTGGTCGAAATCCATCAGCTACGACTGTGATTTTTGCTTTCTGAATTTTCCAATCATTGCATCGCACTGGCGTTTTGAAAGTGCCTAGACTTTGGACAATATCATTAGAAAAGGACTTTAATTCTAATGGTTTTTTCTCCGACCATTGTGATTTCGCACAGTTATACAATATTTCTCTTGCAAGCGATATATTTATAATAGTACAACCACTGCCGGAATCGAGAAATAAATCACAGTTTGTTTTTCCGTTCGTTATCGATAAATTTTTCAGTGCTATATTCGGTGAACTAATATTTTCTACTGTCGCAACATAATTTTCATCTGAAGATTCATAGTCAGAACTAAGTTGTTCATTATAATTTGTATAACTGACGTTCTGACTTTCCTGACTTGAATTTTGATTAGATGTTTCTACAGTTTCTACATTGTTAATACGATTAGTTTGTTGTGAATTTCGTGTATTATTAAGTTTTCGTCGACATACCTTAGCAAAATGGTTGAGCAAACCACAGTGATTGCATTTCTTACCCATAGCAGGGCAAACCTGACGGTGCGTTGTTGTCCAAGCTTGACCACAACCTCGACATTGTCCAACTTATGCACGGTTGACTAATTGTCTATTTGATTGCTTTCCAAGCACACCCGCGCCGCGAAATCGATTGAATGGTTGTATTACGTTCACTGTACTGCTAGTTGCACCGTTATTAGATGATATTCTCTGCTGATTCTGATTACCCATTTCCATGTAGACTGCGATACTAAGTGCTCTTTCGGGATCCACTGTATCCCGTAGAAGTTCCCGTTGAATATCATCATCCAGCATGTTTGTGATGAAAATATCTCTGATGATCGCCTCCTCACGATTTTCAAAGTTGCAATTTTCAGGCAATTCTTTTAAGATACTATAGAATTGTTCTACTGTTTCATCCTTTTTCTGTTTTCGAGAAAAGAACACATATCGATGGAATGTGATATTTCTGGGACGGATAAAAGCTATCTCCATCATTTCCCAAAGTTTTAGAGTAGTCAGATCGTAAATATTGTCATGAGGAAATTTTTGTGAAGTAAGCGTCTTCCCTCCGTACCAATGCTTAGGTACAAAGGAGACACACATTTTTTGAGCGCAAAGGGGTCATGGTCGTTCCCCGCATAGTATTCCCGCTTCTGTTATCTTTTGACATTTTAAGTCCCATTGCAATTGGTTGTTTCGTATCTGACCGTCTCTTTCCATTTCGTCTGTTGCATCTTCAATTGGCATCTCGTACTTCGGTTCCGCTGGCAATCTAACCGTCGTTGGTTTTGGTTGTAACAACGTGTCTACTGTGATATTTTATCGCGCGAGAATCGCAAGTTTTACTTGAATCCGCCATTTCTCCCATCTGATTGTTGGGTCCGATGTTGGGCGTTCCCAAAATGGCTCAATCGACAACGGTGTTTTTCTAGATTCTCGAGCTGACTGCGCCATGTCGTACAGATTAAAAATCTGTAGTATTGGGTTGATTCGCGGTGCCGAATTGCTCAATTCACGATGGCACTAAATTTTGTTACTTGTTAATTTAATATTCTGCGAACAGAATATAGTTGGATTTGGCGGAGCGAAAGTGCAGTCTTTTATGGAGTGAGTATTTTGCTTAGCGAAATAGACTTAAAATTTATCTACTTTAAACTAAGACTTTTGGCGAAACGAAATCTAGTTGAAAGAGAGAGGCAACTAAATTGAATTGAGAAAATGGGAAGAATGAAAAAAATTTAAATAACTAAAATTGATCAATAATTTGACCACTACATTACAATTTCAATTACGGCAACTTACGATCACGTGACGACATGAACATATGAACAGACAAAGATATCAGGCACAGGATGTAAACAAACTTAAAATTGTGAAAACTCAAGATTTGATCTTCAAACAAGAACTAAAATGATGATTAAAATTAAATGGTAAATGAAAGTGAACTAAATTTAAATTAACTAAAATAACTTGATTTGCTATACCAAATCAATAGCTCCAAATTAATGAAATGTACTACTGTACCACAGAGTCTCTGGTGTAGAAGCTTGCACTTTTTAGCCTGGGGACTCCTGTTTTTTTTTTCTTATACGGACGTTGAAATTTTAAACGGCCGTCTTTAGATAAAATTGTCCCCAAAACTTACAGTCAGTTCTTCGCTGGTTTTCATTGGCTGATTGGGAGAAAGATGCACTTTCTCGAATACTCGATCTCGATATGTTAAATATATACACAGATCGACTACTCTGGTGCCACGTTTGAAATCAAAACTGTCCCTTACAGTAATTTTCCGGTGGACTACATCGGAGTAATGTGGAGTGAGTGGTGTTTTTGTGAGATAGAAAGAAGTTTGTCTACCTCAAAACCAAAATTCTACACACGGGGAACATTGAAGTTGTGCGAAACGACTTAGTCCCAGAAGTACCAATTCATATTGTTCCAGCTCACAAGATATTGTCAATAGATCTGATATATCACAGTGAAGCCCTAAAGAAACCATTACAAGAGGACTCGCTGAAAAACGTCGGAGGATTTTAAAGGTTGCTTCAAAAATTTTTCTAGGTTTTTGAAGATCACTTTGTCAGGTTCAATTCAAAAAATGAGAGTTTCTTTAAGTCCTCGCAGCTTTAGACAACACTTGAGAAATACTGTCAACGCTCACAACTCATATTCGAACTAACGTGGGTATTTCTTGGAAAGGGATTAGACACAACTTATGTTACTGTTAAATAGTAACATAAAAACTAAGAACAGATTTATCAGTCTATCAAATCTTTAATCAAAAAATCAATTGTCAAAACTAAGTTTAGAGTCAAAACTAGCATAAAAAGCTCAACAGTACAGTTTTGGTAATCTTCTGTTAAAACTTAAAGCATCAGCTTAAAATAGCGGCTGTAATTGCCATAGTGAAAATCCAGCGGTGGAGTATGGGGTATGTCTTCTCTACAATCTCTAAACACAAGACATTCATTCTATCATCTTTTTCATTTAGAAACCGCAAGAAAACCAGATGCATTAATCGAATACCAGGTCATTAGCTTCTTCCGGGACCTTGACCCCGAACGACACCCTCTGCAGTCGACCGACGTTGTGTTTTGTCATATTTCCACGGGCTCATTCCGGATGCAAACAACATATGAAAATAACTCAAACTGTCGTAATCGCATTTTTTTGATGTTGAGTTATTTTCGCTTTGTCCGAGAGGGTACCGTTTATGAACATACTAATGTTTTACTGAACAAAAATACATAAAATGGCAACAGCGGAGATACGCCAAAAGCTTGTTTACATTGATAAAATGATGAAAAATAATTTCGAATTTATATTGTCAGATTTTGTAGATCATCTGTGATGGCGGCCAAGCAAAGTTTCGTCCGATTTAGAAAGTTGAGTTGTATCTCTTTTAACCAATAGCGCGCTCACTATATTTGAAAAAGTATCAACAGGGTATAGAGTTCAAATAAAACCAAAAAACAGCTTGTCTAGTAATAAAACCATAGAAACAGCTTGTCTACCTGAAAACAAAAACTCTACACATGGGGAGCACTGAAGATGTGCGAAGCGACTGTCCTAAAGGTACCAATTCATATTAATCCAGCTCCCAAGACATTGCCAGAGATCTGAGATATCACTCTGAAGCTCAAAAGGAACCATTACAAGGGGTCTCGCTGAAAAACGTCCGAGGAGTTGCAAGTTTGATTGCTTCAGAATTTTTTATGTTTTCGAAGATCATTTCGCTAGCTTCAATTTAAAAAAATATACTTATCTTACATCTTTTTCATTTAGAAACCGCAAGAAAACTTGTCAATGCTTTGGTCCTGCTGGGAATTGGAAGGCTGGTTTGATGGTCCTTTTTTTTAGCATCACCGACTATCCAGATTGTTTCCCCAAAATGATAGCCGTTTTAGTTGTGTTTGACGGTCAGGAAAGACATAGAAAATAACAAAAATTGTTACGGGTGCCTTTGAAGCTATGGTTATCTGTTTTTCTGAGATTACTTGGAAATTTTCACTGTCCAGCTGTTGTTGAAATGTCCTCTTTTCCTTTTGCTCTTTGCTCATGTTGCCAATTGCTAATGAATGGCAGGATAATGGTTTTTCTATTCAATCTGTAGTCACACCATACATCCTCAATCAAATTCAACATTGCGCAAGCATTTATTTTAAGAAGCCTAGTTGCACATTGGGGTCTCAGAAGTACCAAATCTTCATTCAAAAAACGACCAGCTATGTTGCTAGACGGACGGTTTGACCTTGTTTGGTCATATTCTTCTTCTGCTTTGGAATCCAAAAAGAAACATTCTCTGGTTGCCGAGCACTTGAAATTAGTTTCGTTTTAAGGACGCTTTGACGCGATTACTTAAAACACGAGAAACAATTATTTGAATACATAAGCAAAAACCAGTTGAATAAATAGTTCCTCTCAATTCAAGAGGGCTGGGAACAACTAAGTTTTGCAAGTTTTAGCGCAGTTCACTTTGTGAATGAATTCAGCAGACTCCTATATTTCGATACTACTAAAGTACTTATAATTACAGAAAGGTTTCAATGTCAACAAAAAAATACTAAAAAAATTTAAACAACTTCAAATTATTTTTCCTTTTATAATCTGACAATTCAATTTCAGAGTCGGTCACAACTTGCTTTTTGTAGGTCTGAACATTCACTCCCCTGAAAAATCACAGATTATGGATTTTCTTCTCTTCTAGTTGAGATCGTACAAAAAGGGGTCATTGTTTCGTTTCTGATTACAGCTTTCTTCGCACAGTAAGAAAAAGGAGGTATCCAAGTCAATTTCAATCCTTCGACGGGTTTCCTAAGGTGCACTTAAAAAAAACTAACTCATAAAATGTCTTGTGCCTACAAGTTGCCTACAAGTTGAAGGCCCAGTTTCTCGTTGGAGAGTGATTGGTGTTCTGTAGGAGCACAGCTACGAACTTTTTTCTTTTTATTAGAGTTTTTCTTTCCACAACCTGTAGATCATTAGGGCAGCTGTCAACAACAAAATCAATGATTACCATATGTATACATATAGAGACCTCCGGTTTTTAATTTTACTAAGAATCTGATCCGTTCCCGGTCATTGTTCTGAACCCGGAGAATCTGAACCCGGTCATTGTTCCGAAATACCAGATGCATTAATCGAATACCAGGTCATTAGCTTCTTCCGGGACCTTGACCCCGAACGACACCCTCTGCAGTTGACCGACGTTGTGTTTTGTCATATTTCCACGGGCTCATTCCGGATGCAAACAACATATGAAAATAACTCAAACTGTCGTAATCGCATTTTTTTGATGTTGAGTTATTTTCGCTTTGTCCGAGAGGGTACCGTTTATGAACATACTAATGTTTTACTGAACAAAAATACATAAAATGGCAACAGCGGAGATACGCCAAAAGCTTGTTTACTTTGATAAAATGATGAAAAATAATTTCGAATTTATATTGTCAGATTTTGTAGATCATCTGTGATGGCGGCCAAGCAAAGTTTCGTCCGATTTAGAAAGTTGAGTTGTATCTCTTTTAACCAATAGCGCGCTCACTATATTTGAAAAAGTATCAACAGGGTATAGAGTTCAAATAAAACCAAAAAACAGCTTGTCTAGTAATAAAACCATAGAAACAGCTTGTCTACCTGAAAACAAAAACTCTACACATGGGGAGCACTGAAGATGTGCGAAGCGACTGTCCTAGAGGTACCAATTCATATTAATCCAGCTCCCAAGACATTGCCAGAGATCTGAGATATCACTCTGAAGCTCAAAAGGAACCATTACAAGGGGTCTCGCTGAAAAACGTCCGAGGAGTTGCAAGTTTGGTTGCTTCAGAATTCTTTATGTTTTCGAAGATCATTTCGCTAGCTTCAATTTAAAAAAATATACTTATCTTACATCTTTTTCATTTAGAAACCGCAAGAAAACTCGTCAATGCTTTGGTCCTGCTGGGAATTTGAAGGCTGGTTTGATGGTTCTTTTTTTCAGCATCACCGACTATCCAGACTGTTTCCCCAAAATGATAGCCTTTTTAGTTGTGACTGATGGTCAGGAGTGACATAGAAAATAACAAAAATTGTTACGGGTGCCTTTGAAGCTATGGTTATCTGTTTTTCTGAGATTACTTGGAAATTTTCACTGTCCAGCTGTTGTTGAAATGTCCTCTTTTCCTTTTGCTCTTTGCTCATGTTGCCAATTGCTAATGAATGGCAGGATAATGGTTTTTCTATTCAATCTGTAGTCACACCATACATCCTCAATCAAATTCAACATTGCGCAAGCATTTATTTTAAGAAGCCTAGTTGCACATTGGGGTCTCAGAAGTACCAAATCTGCATTCAAAAAACGACCAGCTATGTTGCTAGACGCACGGTTTGACCTTGTTTGGTCATATTCTTCTTCTGCTTCGGAATCCAAAGAGAAACATTCTCTGGTTGTCGAACACTTGAAATTAGTTTCGTTTTAAGGACGTTTTGACGCGATTACTTAGAACATGAGAAACAATTATTCGAATACATAAGCAAAAAAACCAGTTGAATATATAGTTCCTCTCAACTCAAGAGGGCTTGGAACAACTAAGTTTTGAAAGTTTTAGCGCAGTTCACTTTGTGAATGAATTCAGCAGACTCCTATATTTTGATACTACTAAAGTACTTTTAATTACAGAAAGCTTTCAATGTCAACAAAAAATACTAAAAAAATTTAAACAACTTCAAATTAATTTTCTTTTTTATAATCTGACAATTCAATTTCAGAGTCGTTCGCAACTTGCTTTTTGTAGGTCTGAACATTCACTCCCTTGAAATATCACAGATTATGGATTTTCTTCTCTTCTGGTTGAGATCGAACAAAAAGTGGTCATTGTTTCGTTTCTGATTACAGCTTTCTTCGCAAAGTAAGAAAAAGGAGGTATCCAAGTCAATTTCAATCCTTAGACGGGTTTCCTAAGTCACATTTTGAAAAAAAAATTGATAAAATGTCTTGTGCCTACACGTCGCTCAATATATAACACTGAAGGCCCAGTTTCTCGTTGGAGAGTGATTGGTTTTCTGTAGGAGCACAGCCACGAACCTTTTTCTTTTTTTTTCAAGAGTTTTTCTTTCCACAACCCGTAGTTCATTAGGGCAGCTGTCAACAACAATATCAATGATTACCATATGCATACAATTAAATACCTCCGGTTACTAAGACCTCCGGTTAAGTTTACTAAGAATCCGATCCGTTCCCGGTCATTGTTCTAAACCGGGAGAATCTGAACCCGGTCATTGTTCCGAAATATCAGATGCATTAATCAAATACCGGGCCATTAGTTTCTTCCGGGACCTTGACCCCGAACGACACCCTCTCCAGTCGACCGACGTTGAGTTTTGTCATATCTCCACGGGCTCATTCCGGATGTAAACAACATATGAAAATAACTCAAAGTGTCATAATCGCATTTTTTGTTGATTTTGAGTTATTTTCGCTTTGTCCGAGAGGGTACCGTTGATGAACAAACTGTTGTTTTACTGATCATAAATACATAAAATGACAACAGCGAAGATACGCAAAAAGCTTGTTTACTTTGATAAAATGATGAAAAATAATTTCGAATTATTATTGTCGGATTTTTTAGATCATCTGTGAAAAAGTTTCGTCCGATTTAAGAAGTTGAGCCGTATCTATTTTAACCAATAGAACGCTCGCTATGAAAAAGTATCAACAGGGTATAGACTTCAAATAAAACCCAAAAAAGTCCCAAAAGCTTGGTCTATTTTATTCGTACAAATTGCAAAGCAGCAAACGCATCAATGCATCATAGCATCAGAATATCAACAACTCAGTCAATCCTTCGCCTTTATCTTGTAGAATCCCAACAAAATTAGCCTTATATTTGTTCCGACCCCACTTGTGGGGGGGAGGAACTATATACTCAAATGGGTTTTTTTTTGTTCCGTGAATTTTGGCCGACCGATATATTCATCGTAGAGAAATGTGCGTGGTATCATTAAAAAGCTCGTCCAGTGTAGAATTCGAAACTAAAAATTTTTTTGAATTTCGTTTTTTTCGAGGAATTATCGAGGTTTAAAGTTTCATGTGAACACTGGATATTTGGTTCACTTTGTTCACTTTTACCGTAATTTTCGTTCGAATTAACGTTTTTTTTCTCCGAAAAATTTAATTCAAAACTAGATTTCACGCCAAAAAGTAAATCAATTTTAGGTTTTTAATAGACAAAAGGAGATAATAAAGACTAGTTCTAGTCTTAGAGGGAAGTTTAATTTATAAAAAAAATTCGAATTAGGTTTGGGAGCTGTTTTTTTTTTAGAAATTTTTGCATTTTTTTTTTGTTTTTTCAAGTCACCTGGAGACTATTAGACACTTTTAATATCGAAGTTCCATTAATGACATATCTATTTTACGATCAAATGAAGCCCACTGAACAAAAAAATTTGTTTCGAAGGGATCGCTCATGTTTTTTTTTGGATTCGTATCTCAAATTTCGTAATTTCAAATGAGAATTTGATTTTTTTTTGAGGTTTTACTAAAGTTTTATAATTCTATGGCATAAACTTGTTGACTAAAGGTACAATAGATTTGTTAATGAGCATTAAGTGAACCTATCTAGTGCCGTGAGTGGACAGCTAATGACTGTTAAGACTTTGAAAATAAATTTTCGAAAGTTTTTGAAATTAGTAAATCATAACCTTATTTTAGTGAACTGTAAGTTCGTCTCAGTAAAAACAGGACTGAACTCCTTCATACCACTGCAACATAAGTTAATCTCATTGGCGGCTCTATCAAATAACTATTGGTTATACGTCTTCAATGCCACAAGATTTCAAATTTTTAAAAAAAATTTTTGGACATTTCGTTTTATTGGTTCATTTTGAAATCTTATCACGTCATCCTAATATTGATGGCTACATCTTCCTTTAGTGAAGACGTCCAAAGGATCAAAGACAAAACTTTCTGAGAAAAAAATATGGTTTAAATGGCTTCAACACTTTCTTCTCCCATTTTTCTAAAGAAATTATAGTTTTTGCCTATATTTGTTGTTTTTTTCATAGTCATAAGACATATTGTGATGTCTTATTGATTACCTAGGCATGATAGACATCCTTCTATTCACATCGTGGCATAGCTGAGCGTATTCATTGAATTCCTATGAAAGCTTTTGAGTTTAATTGCTGTTAAGACTTTAAAAATATTCTTTTAAAAATTTTTTTTGAACATAAATCAATCTTAAGCTTATTGTCGTGGATTGTAAGTCAGTCTCGGTAATGACAGAACCGCATTTTTTCTACTTGAATAACAATATATCTTGTTAGAGGTTTTGTCTTCTAACTATTGGTTTTTTTGACTTCGGTGCACGAGTTTTCATAATTTATATAATTTTTGGATATTTTAGTAATTTTGGTTCCTTTTGAAATCGTATTACATTATCCTAATATTGATAGCTCCCATTGGCTTAGTGAAGACCTTCAACGGATCGTTAAAAAAGTTTTCAGAGAAAAAAGCTTATGGTTTAAATAGCCTCGACACTTTCTTCTCTCAATTTTCTACCGAACTTTTGCATTTTGCCTGTTTTTGTTGTTGTTTTCACAGTCAATGACTTGTTGCAATGTCTTAATGATAAATTTTGATGAAAAACATCCTAGTCGTCACATCATCTAGGCATAATTTAGCGTATTAAATGCCTTCCGTTGAAAGCTGTAGAATTTTATGACTTTGATACTATGGGTTTTCTCAAAAATTTCGTGGTTTTGATGTATTTTTCTTTGCCGTACGACTTATTGTCATGAGTTATTGATGTCACATGAATGAAACCTATGATTGTTATTTCATTGAGGCAGAATTTAGTGTGTTTAATTAACTTAAAATGTAGCATTTTTTTTGAATTCATACATCTATTTTTGTTATCTCTTCATTTGGTTGACAATTAAGTCAAAAATGTAGATGAGCTCGGGTCGAAGCATCATGGGCGAACGCACATTAACGAGTCGCCTTGTTTTGACTAAAATCATGTTGTCGGTAATTTTTCACTTCGTTGTACAATATGACCTTCTGTTTATAACAAGTTAATTTTATCGAGGAGCTGTTGATTTTCCAAAACAACGACAATTTTTGTGATTTTTGTTTCACTGATTCTCTGATTAAGGAAATTTTATGTTCTTTGTTGCACAGATTGCCCATCCTGCCATACAGAACTATTGCGTTTTAGAAGACTTTCTTTCAATCTTTTCATCACTCAATTTAGTACTTTTTCGGTATAGAAATTTTCGGGGATGGAATACAAAAACAAGCGACCCTACCGGCATCCGAATCCTTTGAGTTTTAATTACATTAGTCTGCACGGGCTTCAGAAACCTACATGGCAAGGCTTTTCGGTTGTCCAAATAACAAAAGCTGGTTTTGATGCCTTGACATTGCTTCGTTTTTTTAAGTTGGTTGATATTGAAACCGAAACTTTCATTGAGGAACTGCTTGCACGTTTCTGTCAGTTTATTTTTCGTGAACAAAGGTAAGTCACTGATTTTTATTGAAGGTCTCTAATTTCTACTCTCTCTAAGAAGAGACGAAATCAAGGGTGGCGTTAAAATTGATCCAAATTGCACGATGGCCACCTACGGTTTAACGTACCTAAAATCTATAAAAAATATTTTCATGTTTTACACACGGCATTTAATTGCAGCTCATTTTGGTTGAGCGTCCAAGCTTCCACTGAGGTGCTTAGTAGTTTGAGTTGGATTCCCATCAGTACAGATTAATGAATAGTAGTAATTTCGGTGTCAGGACGATTTAACCGAGTCCATTTTACCCAATGACATTATACCCAATGCCATTTTACCCAATGCCAACTTACCCTATTTATCTTACTGCTAAATTTACCAGAACGACTGTTTAGCCGACTATATTATCAAACGGTCCGCGGGACTTGATATGAAACTATCATAAACGAACATAGGTTTTTATTGTCCACATAAATACTTTAACTCATCCTTGTATAGCGACTGCTAATTGTAATCAGATAATTGAACAAAAAGATCAAAGAGCATTGGGTAAGTTGGTATTGGGTAAATTGGCAGGTTGAGTAAAACGGCGTAGGGAAAAATAGCAATGGGTAGAAAGGAATTCAGTCAAATGTCATGTAACCGCAATTTCACAGTTTCTCACACTCTCCTATTTTTGATGTATTATAGTCGACTCCCCAAAACCATCACTAAAACTCATTCATGATTCATCGGAATTTTATTAAAAAGTTAAACCCATTTATGGATCATGCATTAACCTGAGAAATTTAGATCAAGAAGGGTTTTAAAATCAAAACAATTTGGGACATTTCTGTAGCCAAATTCTTGTTTTATGCCTTTGTTGGTTGACGGACGCCACCGTGCATGTTATTACTGAAAAACGGAAGATTTTAACTGACAATTCGTCATTTTTGCCGAAAATACAGTGGTAGCAAATGTTTTTGTTAACATAAAATTAAATAAAGCTGTCGTTTCAGTTTTTGTGGTGGCAGCCTGATAACTTATTGTCACGTTTTGACGGCAGCGCATTGTTTGCACGATGACGAACACAAACTTCGGTCGAAGTCCGATTTCGAAATTTTAACAGGTACTCTGTTGTACTAACATGATGTGTTGTAACCCTGCTTTGTTTTCTTTTGTAATCAAACATCGCTCTGTTTTCTTACGAATCTTTAATGTTGTCTTTGATGTTATCTTTGTTTTCTTACGTATCAGTTATCTTTGATGAAAAGTGGGACACACGTAATTTTTTGAAAAATTTTTCTCAAAAAATCAATACATAGTAAGAAGTTGTTTTCACATTTAGCTTCAGCAATCGAGCCGCGGAGTCACTAATAACCAGGCTTCCATAAAATTACTTGAAAAAAAACGTTGGATTTGGCGAACCGTTGAAACTTCTGACAAAAAATCACTGGGCGCTGATTTACAAAATTTCAGAACTCCATTCAGTATAAAAGTTTTTGGTTTTTTTCTCTGTAAAAAGAGGTCAGATTGATATTGCGATATCAACTCCAAAAGGATAGATTTGAAAGCAGTATCGTTTAGTTTGAGAGCCAGCTCAAGAAAGGTCGAGTAGACGAAAAATTGATTTCAAAAATTCACTGCTCATTTCAATAAAACTCACTCCACAACAAATTACCCGCCAACCGAAACCAAATTCCGAACAATTCGTCAGTTAGTCGACAGAACTGTTATGAGCTCAAACTGTCGAATGAAGTGAGATGCAAACCAGTTAAGTTTTTGAGTTTATAATTTTGCAATGCAGATGAATATCGGTAACTTAGTCAAAATACCTAATACATGCTGGGCAACGGAGATAGACTCTATTGCCATGCAAAATTAACTGCAAAGCTCAACAAGCAGTGTGAAGATTACTTTTAGAAAACTAAAATATAATGTGTAATTCTAATGGAATAAAATGAAACTTTTCAAGGGGCAAAATGAACGGTTTCTGTACTTCAATCGCTTTCATGCTAAAAAATATCTCTAATAGTGGACAGTTCTAAATATTGAATTTAAACTAAATCATAAAGGCCGGTGTATATACCACAATTAACCAATAAAACATATGCTAACTTTTTTAAAAAAAAAGTAGACAACATGTAATTCCAGGGAAATCATAAATATTTGCTTGTTGACAAATCTAAAACAATATCCAAAATATGTAACAAAATTTTGATGAACAAAAAACGAGTCGTTCTCGTTCTCCATTTTAGGCCTCCACTACAACCCGGCTCGACGTTTCACCGCTAAAAATAGCTAAAAGATATTATATTTGCGGTGATTTTGAGTAAACAATGTAAGATATGCGCTCAATGCGATGAATGCGGTGAAAAAAAAACTCTTAAGAGGTGAAATTTGTTTCACCGCTGAAGCGGCGAAAGAAAATTTTTCAATTCTACCAGCAGAATGCGGTGAAAATAATTTTTCAACGCTGAAAACGCAAATCTTACAGTTATTCACCGCTAATTTTAACGCTTACCTTAAACTCACAGGAATTATCATTGAATTAAGCCACAGATGGCGCAGTGGAATAGGAGGTTTTTGACATGCAGGAGGTGACAGGTTCAAAAATGTGTACAGCTGTTTCTTTAATGTAAAAAATCCAGTGAATGAGGTGAAAAAAATTTCACCGCTAAAACCGCAAAACTTACAAAAATTCACCGCATTCAACGCTAAAAGATGCGGACACTTTACGGCGAAAAATTTTTTTCACCGCTATTCACCGCTTATCTTGCATTATTTTTTGAGTCTCGACACGGGAAAGAAAATTTTTCCCCGAGAAATTTGGCAGATATTTTTTTGAACAGCAAATGCTGCAGCTGTTCGTAATGCTCAAACGACGTTCCGTCGATGTAGACTTTTGCTCCACAGACTCCTTCCTATGTTTCTTCGTCTATACCGAATTTTTTTATTCCTTGTTATCAGTTGTTGCTTTTGTGTTTCTTGCTTGTGAGCGCGTTGTGCGTATGGATTTCGTTTCATTAGCGGGCAAAAAGCAACTGATATTTCGGAGAGAGATTAGATGAGAAAAAATATTTTTCCAATTGTAAATTACCATTTTGAAGATAAATAGAGTCTAGCAAAAATGTCGGGTCGAGTTTTCACCGCTAAAAACCGCTAAAAAGATGTAAGGTTTGCGGTGAAATTGAATAAAAAGAGTAAGATTTGCGCTCAATGCGATGAATGCGGTGACAAATACTTTTAATCGGTGAAAAATTTTTAGTCACCGCTTGTGCAGTAAAAAAAATCACCGCTAAAAATAGCTCATGCGTTGAAAAAAAAATTACCGCTAGAAATCGCTTAATCGGTGAAAAAAGTTCACCGCTATCAGCAGAATGCGCTGAAAAAAATGTTCAGCGATACCAGGATGCGATGAAAAAACATTTCAGCGCTCCCAGCATGCTTTGAAAAAAAATTCGCCGCCATAATTGCAAATCTTAAAAGCATTCACCGCTAAATTCAACACACATCATAAATTCACAGGAAATACCATTTCAATAAGTGACAGATGGCGCAGTGGAAAAGAAGCTGTTGATATATAGGTGAGAGGTTCAAACATGAGTACGGCAGATTCTTTTTTATAAGAAATCCATTGAACGCGGTTAAAAAAAATTCTCACCGCTGAAAACCACAAATCACAAAAAGTTTCTTCTTTTTCACCGCTTTTCAACGCTAATATTACATTATATTTTACCAAACCTCGACGCGCGATATACGGATCACAGTATCAACCATAAGGATGATTTGATCTCTCTCATATTCAATTTGCCTTTCGTCTAGATATGGCGCACCATCGCGATACTGTCTTCCGTTCTCTTCATTATTTGAGCTTAGATGCATAAAAGTAAATCTGAAGTGAATTGTAAAACGTCAGAAGGGTTATCAGTTCAGCTAAGTAGAGGTTTGGCGATACAGAGAAAATTTCTATATCTCTTTGGTAGTTGAAAGGCAGTCTATCCGCCCCGTTTGGTTAGAGTCATGAGATTTATCAAACCCATAATATTTAACTTTTTATTAACATAGAAAGTCAACTTTCGAGCACGTTTAAATTTAAATAAATTTTTCAGATTTCTCAATAAGAAGCACCAATTTTGAGCACAAACACAATATCAAACTTTAGATTCAAATCGATTGGAAAAGTTTCTTTTCAAATCATTCGATTCATTATCATTACTAGATTGTTTTCTTTTTTAGATGTGATTTTTCTGATTTCAACGAGATTTATTTTAAAATTTTCTCTTGTGAGTTTTTTTATTGAATAGAAATACCATAGAAGTTAAGAGGCATTATATTTGATGAATTTATGCATTAATTACATGAATAATCATAATACTGTTAACCCGAGTCGGAATCGGATGTTAATCTTGCAAGATCTTGCAAGAATCTTGCAAGAATCTTGCAAGATTATGCATAATCTTGCAAGATTCTTGCAAGATTCTTGCAAGATCTTGCAAGATTAACATCCGCTCGCAACAATCTTGCAAGATTAACATCCGTATTGCAAGATTCTTGCAAGATTAACAAACAAAACTTGCAAGATTCTTGCAAGATTAACATCCAAACACCATCCAAAAAAAGGCTAAAAAACAAAAAAAACGTAAAAAAAACGCCAAAAAATAGCCTCTGAGACTCCAAAAAACCGCAATAGAGCCTAGAAATCTATCTTATATAGCCTAGATACCTATCCTATGCAAGAAAAAAAGGCTCAAAAATTTTGAATATACAAAAAAAATAAAAGAGCGTCACAAGAAGAGCAATAAAAAGGCATCAGAATTGTCAGTCTAGTGCATCCAAAAAGCTGTTCTTCTTCTTCTTCTTCCGTTTTTTTTTCATTCTTTTTCAAACATTTTCATTTTTCTCTTTCTGTTGACTGGTTTCGTTTCCTTATCGTTTTTGGTGTCGTTCACGGGTGTCCTCTCCTCGTCCTCGGCTGGCGTCAGATCCTGAAGAAAAAAAAACTGAACACAACAGAACAGCAGCAAAAAAAACCATGCACAGAAGTGCATGGTCACCCCCCACACCGAGCCAAAGCACACCAGGGCAAAAGCAAAGCCCAAAAAACCAAAACCTAATGCCTGTGCCGAACACCTAAGGGGGCAGGGGGAACAAAAGGGGGCAAAAAAACGGCACAGGAAGAAAGAGCCCTCCCACCCATAACCTAAGCACCCAAAGCCAAGAGCAAAGCCAAGCAAAGCAACACCTAGGGCCTGCGCCAAAAGCCTAGTGGAGGGGGATAGCGCAAAAAGCGCTCAAAGACCTAGTCCTAAGAAGGCGCAGGCAAACACGTGGGCAAAGCAAAAGCCCAAACAAAACACCTAAGAAAAAACGGCGCAAGAAAGGCACCAAAACAGACCAACCTCACCGGGTTGAAGAATCCAAGAGACTCTCCAGCCAGTCCGCCACTGAGCCGCTCCAGATCCAGGTGTCCTCTTCTCGTCCTCGGCTGTCGTCAGATCCTGAAGAAAAAAGAAATCTGAACACAACAGAACAGCAAAAAAAACCATGCACAAAAGTGCTTGGTCACCCCCCACACCGAGCCAAAGCACACCAGGGCAAAAGCAAAGCCCAAAAAAACTAAAACCTAATGCCTGTGCCGAACACCTAAGGGGGCAGGGGGAACAAAAGGGGGCAAAAAAACCGGCACAGGCAGAAAGAGCCCTCCCAACCATAACCTAAGCACCTAAAGCCAAGAGCAAAGCCAAGCAAAGCAACACCTAGGGCCTGCGCCAAAAGCCTAGTGGAGGGGGATAGCGCAAAAAGCGCTCAAAGATCTAGTCCTAAGAAGGCGCAGGCAAACACGTGGGCAAAGCAAAAGCCCAAACAAAACACCTAAGAAAAAATGGCGCAAAAAAGGCGCCAAAACAGACCAACCTCACCGGGTTGAAGAAGCCAGGAGAACCTCCAGCCAGCTCGCCACTGAGCCGCTCCAGATCCAGGTGTCCTCTCCTCGTCCTCGGCTGTCGTCAGATCCTGAAAAAAAAAGAAAACTGAACACAACAGCAGAACAGAAGCAAAAAAACCATGCACAAAAGTGCATGGTCAACCCCCACACCGAG
This sequence comes from Convolutriloba macropyga, assembly GCF_964194025.1. Lineage (NCBI taxonomy): Eukaryota > Metazoa > Xenacoelomorpha > Acoela > Convolutidae > Convolutriloba > Convolutriloba macropyga. The sequence continues at coordinate 36,412 of NW_027451180.1, read as the reverse complement.
CCAAAGCACACCAGGGCAAAAGCAAAGCCCAAAAAACCAAAACTTAATGCCTGTGCCGAACACCTAAGGGGGCAGGGGGAACAAAAGTGGGCAAAAAAACCGGCACAGGCAGAAAGAGCCCTCCCACCCATAACCTAAGCACCCAAAGCCAAGAGCAAAGCCAAGCAAAGCAACACCTAGGGCCTGCGCAAAAAGCCTAGTGGAGGGGGATAGCGCAAAAAGCGCTCAAAGACCTAGTCCTAAGAAGGCGCAGGCAAACACGTGGGCAAAGCAAAAGCCCAAACAAAACACCTAAGAAAAAATGGCGCAAAAAAGGCGCCAAAACAGACCAACCTCACCGGGTTGAAGAAGCCAGGAGACCTTCCAGCCAGCCCGCCACTGAGCCACTCCAGATCCAGGTGTCCTCTCCTCGTCCTCGGTTGTCGTCAGATCCTGAAAAGAAAAGAAAACTGAACACAACAAAAGAACAGAAGCAAAAAAACCATGCACAAAAGTGCATGGTCACCCCCCACACCGAGCCAAAGCGCACCAGGGCAAAAGCAAAGCCCAAACAAACCAAAACCTAATGCCTGTGCCGAACACCTAAGGGGCAGGGGGAACAAAAGGGGGCAAAAAAACCGGCAGAGGCAAAAAGAGCCCTCCCACCATAACCTAAGCACCCAAAGCCAAGAGCAAAGCCAAGCAAAGCAACATCTAGGGCCTGCACCAAGAGCCTAATGGAGGGGGATAGCGCAAAAAGCGCTCAAAGACCTAGTCCTAAGAAGGCGCAGGCAAACACGTGGGCAAAGCAAAAGCCCAAACAAAGCACCTAAGAAAAAAGGCGCAAAAAAGGCGCCAAAATAGACCAACCTCATTGGGTTGAAGAAGCCAGGAGACCCTCCAGCCAGCCCCGCCTCTGAGCCGCTCCAGATCCAGGTGTCCTCTCCTCGTCCTCGGTTGTCGTCAGATCCTGAAAAGAAAAGAAAACTGAACAACAACAGAACAGAAACAAAAAAACCATACACAAAAGTGCATGGTCACGCCCCACACCGAGCCAAAGCACACCAGGGCAAAAGCAAAGCCCAAAAAAACCAAAACCTAATGCCTGTGCCGAACACCTAAGGGGGCAGGGGGAACAAAAGGGGGCAAAAAAACCGGCACAGGCAGAAAGAGCCCTCCCACCCATAACCTAAGCACCCAAAGCCCTGAGCAAAGCCAAGCAAAGCAACATCTAGGGCCTGCACCAAAAGCCTAGTGGAGGGGGATAGCGCAAAAAGCGCTCAAAGACCTAGTCCTAAGAAGGCGCAGGCAAACACGTGGGCAAAGCGAAAGCCCAAACAAAGCACCTAAGAAAAAAGGCGCAAAAAAGGCGCCAAAATAGACCAACCTCATTGGGTTGAAGAAGCCAGGAGACCCTCCAGCCAGCCCCGCCTCTGAGCCGCTCCAAATCCAGGTGTCCTCTCCTCGTCCTCGGTTGTCGTCAGATCCTGAAAAGAAAAGAAAACTGAACACAACAAAAGAACAGAAGCAAAAAAAAACCATGCACAAAAGTGCATGGTCACCCCCCACACCGAGCCAAAGCACACCAGGGCAAAAACAAAGCCCAAACAAACCAAAACCAAATGCCTGTGCCGAACACCTAAGGGACAGGGGGAACAAAAGGGGGCAAAAAAACCGGCACAGGCAGAAAGAGCCCCCCCACCCATAACCTAAGCACCCAAAGCCCTGAGCAAAGCCAAGCAAAGCAACATCTAGGGCCTGCACCAAAAGCCTAGTGGAGGGGGATAGCGCAAAAAGCGCTCAAAGACCTAGTCCTAAGAAGGCGCAGGCAAACACGTGGGCAAAGCAAAAGCCCAAACAAAGCACCTAAGAAAAAAGGCGCAAAAAAGGCGCCAAAATAGACCAACCTCATTGGGTTGAAGAAGCCAGGAGACCCTCCAGCCAGCCCCGCCTCTGAGCCGCTCCAAATCCAGGTGTCCTTTCCTCGTCCTCGGTTGTCGTCAGATCCTGAAAAGAAAAGAAAACTGAACACAACAAAAGAACAGAAGCAAAAAAAAACCATGCACAAAAGTGCATGGTTACCCCCCACACCGAGCCAAAGCACACCAGGGCAAAAACAAAGCCCAAACAAACCAAAACCAAATGCCTGTGCCGAACACCTAAGGGGCAGGGGGAACAAAAGGGGGCGAAAAACCGGCACAGGCAAAAAGAGCCCTCCAACCCATAACCTAAGCACCCAAAGCCAAGAGCGAAGCCAAGCAAAGCAACACCTAGGGCCTGCGCCAAAAACCTAGTGGAGGGAGATAGCACAAAAAGCACTCAAAGACCTAGTCCTAAGAAGGCGCAGGCAAACACGTGGGCAAAGCAAAAGCCCAAACAAGACAGCTAAGAAAAAAAGGCGCAAAAAAGGCGCCAAAATAGACCAACCTCACTGGGTTGAAGAAGTCAGGAGACCCTCCAGTCAGCCCCGCCACTGAGCCGCTCCAGATCCAGGTGTCCTCTCCTCGTCCTCGGCTGTCGTCAGATCCTGAAAAGAAAAGAAAACTGAACACAACAAAAGAACAGAAGCAAAAAAAACCATGCACAAAAGTGCATGGTCACCCCCCACACCGAGCCAAAGCACACCAGGGCAAAAACAAAGCCCAAACAAACCAAAACCAAATGCCTGTGCCGAACACCTAAGGGGCAGGGGGAACAAAAGGGGGCAAAAAACCGGCACAGGCAAAAAGAGCCCTCCAACCCATAACCTAAGCACCCAAAGCCAAGAGCGAAGCCAAGCAAAGCAACACCTAGGGCCTGCGCCAAAAACCTAGTGGAGGGAGATAGCACAAAAAGCACTCAAAGACCTAGTCCTAAGAAGGCGCAGGCAAACACGTGGGCAAAGCAAAAGCCCAAACAAGACAGCTAAGAAAAAAAGGCGCAAAAAAGGCGCCAAAATAGACCAACCTCACTGGGTTGAAGAAGTCAGGAGACCCTCCAGTCAGCCCCGCCACTGAGCCGCTCCAGATCCAGGTGTCCTCTCCTCGTCCTCGGCTGTCTTCAGATCCTGAAAAGAAAAGAAAACTGAACACAACAAAAGAACAGAAGCAAAAAAAAACCATGCACAAAAGTGCATGGTCACCCCCCACACCGAGCCAAAGCGCACCAGGGCAAAAGCAAAGCCCAAACAAACCAAAACCTAATGCCTGTGCCAAACACCTAAGGGGCAGGGGGAACAAAAGGGGGCAAAAAGACCGGCACAGTCAAAAAGAGCCCTCCCACCCATAACCTAAGCACCCAAAGCCAAGAGCAAAGCCAAGCAAAGCAACACCTAGGGCCTGCGCCAAAAGCCTAGTGGAGGGGGATAGCGCAAAAAGCGCTCATAGACCTAGTCCTAAGAAGGCGCAGGCAAACACGTGGGCAAAGCAGAAGCCCAAACAAAACACCTAAGGAAAAATGGCGCAAAAAAGGCGCCAAAACAGACCAATCTCACCGGGTTGAAGAAGCCAGGAGAGCCTCCAGCCATCCCGCCACTGAGCCGCTCCAGCTCCAGGTGTTCTCTCCTCGTTCTCGGCTGTCGTCAGATCCGGAAGAAAAAAGAAAACTGAACACAACAGAACAGCAAAAAAACCATGCACAAAACTGCATGGTCACCCCCCACACCGAGCCAAAGCACACCAGGGCAAAAGCAAAGCCCAAACAAACCAAAACCCAATGCCTGTGCCGAACACCTAAGGGGCAGGGGGAACAAAAGGGGGCAACAAACCGGCACAGGCAAAAAGAGCCCTCCAACCCATAACCTAAGCACCCAAAGCCAAGAGCGAAGCCAAGCAAAGCAACACCTAGGGCCTGCGCCAAAAGCCTAGTGGAGTGGGATAGCACAAAAAGCACTCAAAGACGTAGTCCTAAGAAGGCGCAGGCAAACACGTGGGCAAAGCAAAAGCCCAAACAAGACAGCTAAGAAAAAAAGGCGCAAAAAAGGCGCCAAAACAGACCAACCTCACTGGGTTGAAGAAACCAGGAGACCCTCCAGTCAGCCCCGCCACTGAGCCGCTCCAGATCCAGGTGTCCTCTCCTCGTCCTCGGCTGTCGTCAGATCCTGAAGAAAAAAGAAAACTGAACACAACAGAACAGCAAAAATAACCATGCACAAAAGTGCATGGTCACCCCCCACACCGAGCCAAAGCACACCAGGGCAAAAGCAAAGCCCAAACAAACCAAAACCTAAAGCCTGTGCCGAACACCTTAGGGGCAGGGGGAACAAAAGGGGGCAAAAAACCGGCACAGGCAAAAAGAGCCCTCCAACCCATAACCTAAGCACCCAAAGCCAAGAGCGAAGCCAAGCAAAGCAACACCTAGGGCCTGCGCCAAAAGCCTAGTGGAGTGGGATAGCACAAAAAGCACTCAAAGACGTAGTCCTAAGAAGGCGCAGGCAAACACGTGGGCAAAGCAAAAGCCCAAACAAGACAGCTAAGAAAAAAAGGCGCAAAAAAGGCGCCAAAACAGACCAACCTCACTGGGTTGAAGAAGCCAGGAGACCCTCCAGTCAGCCCCGCCACTGAGCCGCTCCAGATCCAGGTGTCCTCTCCTCGTCCTCGGCTGTCGTCAGATCCTGAAGAAAAAAGAAAACTGAACACAACAGAACAGCAAAAATAACCATGCACAAAAGTGCATGGTCACCCCCCACACCGAGCCAAAGCACACCAGGGCAAAAGCAAAGCCCAAACAACCCAAAACCTAAAGCCTGTGCCGAACACCTTAGGGGCAGGGGGAACAAAAGGGGGCAAAAAACCGGCACAGGCAAAAAGAGCCCTCCAACCCATAACCTAAGCACCCAAAGCCAAGAGCGAAGCCAAGCAAAGCAACACCTAGGGCCTGCGCCAAAAGCCTAGGGGAGGGGGATAGCGCAAAAAGCGCTCAAAGACCTAGTCCTAAGAAGGCGCAGGCAAACACGTGGGCAAAGCAGAAGCCCAAACAAAACACCTAAGGAAAAATGGCGCAAAAAAGGCGCCAAAACAGACCAACCTCACCGGGTTGAAGAAGCCAGGAGACCCTCCAGCCATCCCGCCACTGAGCCGCTCCAGCTCCAGGTGTTCTCTCCTCGTCCTCGGCTGTCGTCAGATCCTGAAGAAAAAAGAAAACTGAACACAACAAAAGAACAGAAGCAAAAAAAACCATGCACAAAAGTGCATGGTCACCCCCCACACCGAGCCAAAGCGCACCAGGGCAAAAGCAAAGCCCAAACAAACCAAAACCTAATGCCTGTGCCAAATACCTAAGGGGCAGGGGGAACAAAAGGGGGCAAAAAACCGGCGCAGGCAAAAAGAGCCCTCCAACCCATAACCTAAGCACCCAAAGCCAAGAGCGAAGCCAAGCAAAGCAACACCTAGGGCCTGCGCCAAAAGCCTAGTGGAGGGGGATAGCACAAAAAGCACTCAAAGACCTAGTCCTAAGAAGGCGCAGGCAAACACGTGGGCAAAGCAAAAGCCCAAACAAGACAGCTAAGAAAAAAAGGCGCAAAAAAGGCGCCAAAACAGACCAACCTCACTGGGTTGAAGAAGCCAGGAGACCCTCCAGTCAGCCCCGCCACTGAGCCGCTCCAGATCCAGGTGTCCTCTCCTCGTCCTCGGCTGTCTTCAGATCCTGAAAAGAAAAGAAAACTGAACACAACAAAAGAACAGAAGCAAAAAAACCATGCACGAAAGTGCATGGTCACCCCCCACACCGAGCCAAAGCGCACCAGGGCAAAAGCAAAGCCCAAACAAACCAAAACCTAATGCCTGTGCCAAACACCTAAGGGGCAGGGGGAACAAAAGGGGGCAAAAAGACCGGAACAGGCAAAAAGAGCCCTCCCACCCATAACCTAAGCACCCAAAGCCAAGAGCAAAGCCAAGCAAAGCAACACCTAGGGCCTGCGCCAAAAGCCTAGTGGAGGGGGATAGCGCAAAAAGCGCTCAAAAACCTAGTCCTAAGAAGGCGCAGGCAAACACGTGGGCAAAGCAAAAGCCCAAACAAGACACCTAAGAAAAAAAAGGCGCAAAAAAGGCGCCAAAACAGACCAACCTCACTGGGTTGAAGAAACCAGGAGACCCTCCAGCCAGCCCCGCCACTGACCCGCTCCAGATCCAGGTGTCCTCTCCTTGTCCTCGGCTGTCGTCAGATCCTGAAAAGAAAAGAAAACTGAACACAACAAAAGAACAGAAGCAAAAAAAACCATGCACAAAAGTGCATGGTCACCTCCCACACCAAGCCAAAGCACACCAGGGCAAAAGCGAAGCCCAAACAAACCAAAACCTAATGCCTGTGCCGAACACCAAAGGGGCAGGGGAACAAAAGGGGGCAAAAAAACCGGCAAAGGCAAAAAGAGCCCTCCCACCCATAACCTAAGCACCCAAAGTCAAGAGCAAAGCCAAGCAAAGCTACACCTAGGGCCTGCGCCAAAAGCATAGTGGAGGGGGATAGCGCAAAAAGCGCTCAGAGACCTAGTCCTAAGAAGGCGCAGGCAAACACGTGGGCAAAGCAAAAGCCCAAACAAAACACCTAAGAAAAGGTCGCAAAAAAGGCGCCAAAACAGACCAAACTCACTGGGTTGAAGAAGCCAGCAGACCCTCCAGCCAGCCCCGCCACTGAGCCGCTCCAGATCCAGGTGTCCTCTCCTCGTCTTCGGCTGTCGTCAGATCCTGAAAAGAAAAGAAAACTGAACACAACAAAAGAACAGAAGCAAAAAAAAACATGCACAAAAGTGCATGGTCACCTCCCACACCAAGCCAAAGCACACCAGGGCAAAAGCAAAGCCCAAACAAACCAAAACCTAATGCCTGTGCCGAACACCAAAGGGTCAGGGGAACAAAAGGGGGCAAAAAAACCGGCACAGGCAAAAAGAGCCCTCCCACCCATAACTTAAGCACCCAAAGCCAAGAGCAAAGCCAAGCAAAGCAACACCTAGGGCCTGCGCCAAAAACCTAGTGGAGGGGGATAGCGCAAAAAGCGCTCAGAGACCTAGTCCTAAGAAGGCGCAGGCAAACACGTGGGCAAAGCAAACGCCCAAACAAAACACCTAAGAAAAAAAGGCGCAAAAAAGGCGCCAAAACAGACCAAACTCACTGGGTTGAAGAAGCCAGCAGACCCTCCATCCAGCCCCGCCACTGAGCCTCTCCAGATCCAGGTGTCCTCTCCTCGCCCTCGGCTGTCGTCAGATCCTGAAAAGAAAAGAAAACTGAACACAACAACAGAACACAAGCAAAAAAACCATGCACAAAAGTGCATGGTCACCCCCCCCCACACCAAGCCAAAGCACACCAGGGCAAAAGCAAAGCCCAAAAAAACAAAACCTAATGCCTGTGCCGAACACCTAAGGGGGCAGGGGGAACAAAAGGGGGCAAAAAAACCGGCACAGGCAGAAAGAGCCCTCCCACCCATAACCTAAGCACCCAAAGCCAAGAGCAAAGCCAAGCAAAGCAACGCCTAGGGCCTGTGCCAAAAGCCTAGTGGAGGGGGATAGCGCAAAAAGCGCTCAAAGACCTAGTCCTAAGAAGGTGCAGGCTAACACGTGGGCAAAGCAAAAGCCCAAACAAGACACCTAAGAAAAAATGGCGCAAAAAAGGCGCCAAAACAGACCAAACTCACCGGGTTGAAGAAGCCAGGAGACCCTCCAGCCAGCCCGCCACTGAGCCGCTCCAGATCCAGGTGTCCTCTTCTCGTCCTCGGCTGTCGTCAGATCCTGAAAAGAAAAGAAAACTTAACACAACAACAGAACAGAAGCAAAAAAACCATGCACAAAAGTGCATGGTCACCCCCCACACCAAGCCAAAGCACACCAGGGCAAAAGCAAAGCCCAAAAAAAACAAAACCTAATGCCTGTGCCGAACACCTAAGGGGGCAGGGGAAACAAAAGGGGGAAAAAACCGGCACAGTCAGAAAGAGCCCTCTCACCCATAACCTAAGCACCCAAAGCCAAGAGCAAAGCCAAGCAAAGCAACACCTAGGGCCTGCGCCAAAAGCCTAGTGGAAGGGGATAGCGCAAAAAGCGCTCAAAGACCTAGTCCTAAGAAGATGCAGGCAAACACGTGGGCAAAGCAAAAGCCCAAACAAGACACCTAAGAAAAAATGGCACAAAAAGGGCGCAAAAACAGACCATTCTCGCTTGGTTGAAGAAGCGAGGAGACCCTCCAGCCAGCACCGCCACTGAGCCGCTCCAGATCCAGGTGTCCTCTCCTCGTCCTCGGCTGTCGTCAGATCCTGAAAAGAAAAGAAAACTGAACACAACAACAGAACACAAGCAAAAAAACCATGCACAAAAGTGCATGGTCATCCCCCCCACACCGAGCCAAAGCACACCTGGGCAAAAGCAAAGCCCAAAAAAAACAAAACCTAATGCCTGGGCTGAACACCTAAGGGGGCAGGGGGAACAAAAGGGGGCAAAAAAACCGGCACAGGCAGAAAGAGCCCTCCCACCCATAACCTAAGCACCCAAAGCCAAGAGCAAAGCCAATCAAAGCAACACCTAGGGCCTGTGCCAAAAGCCTAGTGGAGGGGGATAGCGCAAAAAGCGCTCAAAGACCTAGTCCTAAGAAGGCGCAGGCAAACACGTGGACAAAGCAAAAACCCAAACAAAACACCTAAGAAAAAATGGCGCAAAAAAGGCGCCAAAACAGACCAACCTCACCGGGTTGAAGAAGCCAGGAGACCCTCCAGCCAGCCCGCCACTGAGCCGCTCCAGATCCAGGTGTCCTCTTCTCGTCCTCGGCTGTCGTCAGATCCTGAAAAGAAAAGAAAACTTAAGACAACAACAGAACAGAAGCAAAAAAACCATGCACAAAAGTGCATGGTCACCCACATACCAAGCCAAAGCACACCAGGGCAAAAGCAAAGCCCAAAAAAAAACAAAACCTAATGCCTGTGCCGAACACCTAAGGGGGCAGGGGGAACAAAAGGGGGAAAAAACCGGCACAGTCAGAAAGAGCCCTCTCACCCATAACCTAAGCACCCAAAGCCAAGAGCAAAGCCAAGCAAAGCAACACCTAGGGCCTGCGCCAAAAGCCTAGTGGAAGGGGATAGCGCAAAAAGCGCTCAAAGACCTAGTCCTAAGAAGATGCAGGCAAACACGTGGGCAAAGCAAAAGCCCAAACAAGACACCTAAGAAAAAATGGCACAAAAAGGGCGCAAAAACAGACCATTCTCGCTTGGTTGAAGAAGCGAGGAGACCCTCCAGCCAGCACCGCCACTGAGCCGCTCCAGATCCAGGTGTCCTCTCCTCGTCCTCGGCTGTCGTCAGATCCTGAAAAGAAAAGAAAACTGAACACAACAACAGAACACAAGCAAAAAAACCATGCACAAAAGTGCATGGTCATCCCCCCCCCCACACCGAGCCAAAGCACACCTGGGCAAAAGCAAAGCCCAAAAAAAACAAAACCTAATGCCTGGGCTGAACACCTAAGGGGGCAGGGGGAACAAAAGGGGGCAAAAAAACCGGCACAGGCAGAAAGAGCCCTCCCACCCATAACCTAAGCACCCAAAGCCAAGAGCAAAGCCAAGCAAAGCAACACCTAGGGCCTGTGCCAAAAGCCTAGTGGAGGGGGATAGCGCAAAAAGCGCTCAAAGACCTAGTCCTAAGAAGGCGCAGGCAAACACGTGGACAAAGCAAAAGCCCAAACAAAACACCTAAGAAAAAATGGCGCAAAAAAGGCGCCAAAACAGACCAACCTCACCGGGTTGAAGAAGCCAGGAGACCCTCCAGCCAGCCCGCCACTGAGCCGCTCCAGATCCAGGTGTCCTCTTCTCGTCCTCGGCTGTCGTCAGATCCTGAAAAGAAAAGAAAACTTAAGACAACAACAGAACAGAAGCAAAAAAACCATGCACAAAAGTGCATGGTCACCCACATACCAAGCCAAAGCACACCAGGGCAAAAGCAAAGCCCAAAAAAAACAAAATCTAATGCCTGCGCCGAACACCTAAGGGGGCAGGGGGAACAAAAGGGGGGAAAAAACCGGCATCGTCAGAAAGAGCCCTCTCACCCATAACCTAAGCACCCAAAGCCAAGAGCAAAGCCAAGCAAAGCAACACCTAGGGCCTGCGCCAAAAGCCTAGTTGAAGGGGATAGCGCAAAAAGCGCTCAAAGACCTAGTCCTAAGAAGATGCAGGCAAACACGTGGGCAAAGCAAAAGCCCAAAAAAAACACCTAAGAAAAAAAGGCGCAAAAAAGGCGCAAAAACAGAACAACCTGACCGTGTTGAAGAAGCCAGGAGACCCTCCAGCCATCCATGTCAGTCGACCAAGGTCGGGTGTCGTCAGATCCTGGATAAAACAACCAGCAGTACAAAGAAACTACAAACAAACGGTATTTTGTTTGACTGAAGCTGTTCTATACGTCCCTGACAGATCGCATAGAAATTTTTCAAGCTGTTTTTCTCACTAGTTTTTTTGCTGTTTTTGTCGTTTGTTTTTTTTGTTTTTGTAGTTCTTGATTTTTTTTTTTGTTTTGAAGTATTTTTCATAATCTATTAGGGTATTTCAGATAATTGAAGCAGCATTAACATAACAAGCAAGCAGATGGAAGTTTTATTTTTTTGGTGTTTTTGTCGTTTTCATTTTTTCGTTTCGTAGTTTTCAATTTATTTTTTAGTTCCGAAGTACTTTTCAAGTTTTATTAGTTTATTTCAGATAAAAGAAGCAGCATTAACATAATAAGCAAGCAGAAGGAAAGTTTTTTGTTTTTGTCGTTTTAATTATTTTTTTGAAATAATCTTCAAAATTGTTATTGGAATTCAGACAGTTGAAGCGAAAGTTTAACGTACGTAACAAGCAAGCAAATGAAAGGTCTTTTTTAGTGTTTTTGTTTTAAATTGTTTTTTTCGTTTTTGTAGTTTTCATTTTCTTCTGTTTTGAGGTATTTTTCAAATTCTATTAGGTTATTTCAGATGATTGAAGCAGCATTAACATAACAAGCAAGCAAATGGAATTTCTTAGTTTTTTTTTGTTTTTTGTCGTTTTCAATTTTTTTTTCGTTTTTGTAGTTTTCAATTTTTTTTCGTTTTAAAGTATTTTTTAAATAATATTAAGGTATTTCAGATAAATGAAGCAGCATTAACATCATAAGCTAGCAGATGGAAGTTCTTAGTTTTTTTTGTTTTTGTCGTTTTAATTATTTTTTTGGAAAATTTTTCAAAAATGGTTATAGGAATTCAGACAGTTGCAGCGAAAGTTTAACATAACAAGCAAGCAGATGAAAGGTCTTTTTTTAGTGTTTTTGTTTTAAATTTCTTTTTCGTTTTTGTAGTTTTCAATTTTTTTTTGTTTTGAGGTATTTATCAAATTCTATTTGGTTATTTCAGATGATTGAAGCAGCATTAACGTAACAAGCAAGCAAATGAAAGTTCTTATTTTTTTGGTTTTTTTGTCGTTTCCAATTTTTTTTTCGTTTTTGTAGTTTTCAATTTTTTTCGTTTTAAAGTATTTTTCAAATTCTGTTAGGGTATTTCAGATAAATGAAGCAGCATTAACATAATAAGCAAGCAGATGGAAGTTCTTAGTTTTTTTTTGTTTTTGTCGTTTTTGTATTTTTTGAATTTTTTTTCAGAAATTGTTATAGGAATTCAGACAACTGAAGCGAAAGTTTAAAATAACAAGCAAGCAGAAGAAAGGTCTTATTTTTTTGTCATTTTCATTTTTTTTTTTCGTTTTTGTAGTTTTCAATTTATTTTTTCGTTTTGAAGTATTTTTCAATTTTTATTAGGTTATTTTAGATAATTGAAGCAGCATTAACATAACAAGTAATAAGATAAAGTTTTTTTTGTTTGTCTGAAGTAATTTTAAATTTTTTTTTTGAAGATTTTCACCTTTCAGTTTTCGTGGTCATTCTCAGAGACATATTTTATCTGAACTAGTTTTTTTCAATCTTTGATTATCTTTCACAGTGACAGCAGCCTAACCTAACTTATTCCGAAGTCTGGAATTTGAACCTGACACGCACAATTCTTAGATAGAGTGATAGAACTCTTTTTTGTCCATCGTCATTTAGATGTGCCAGGTCATTTGGTCTGTTAGGTGTGAAAAAAATGATTTTCATGAATATATCTCGGACCAACGTAGTCATCACCAAGGTAAACAGAGAGATATTGATTTGTCTCAGATACCAGCTTGATATGCACATCAGGCCTTGGAAGCAAGCCAATCACTTTAACATCAACATTTTTGGATCTGAGTTGTTGAGCAAAACTACCTAATCTAGCCGCAGTTTTGAGTGGGGTTTGGGCAACTATCCATGATTTTGTGGGATGGTTAGAGACATCATTGTTGCCTAGGTTGATAATGCAATGCGTAAACGTAGCGCGGTATAAAAGATCCTCTGAATCCATGTGCACTGCACGCAAGCCAGGTCTACAATGAAGAGTGATGGGGTATGGAGCCAGTAAATTACCAGCGAACAGTTGATCCTCCAACCGCACCAGATTGCTGTCGCCAGTTACTACGATGGACCCACTAAACAAAAATCTAACTTAGTGATTATATCAATAATAATTTTCAGTACAAACCGGCCCTGTCAGCTCGGTCTGCTTTTTTCAATTACTTCAGTTTTCAAATAATCATAAAAAGCAGCCACAAAACAGCAAGGTTTTTCTGTCTAGTTATGTTCAAAGCCCTCTTTGATAACGCTCACGTGAGTCAAGGAGCCTTCGCAAAAAACCACAGTTTTATACTTTATATCATAAACGCTAACCTTTGCCCAAGAATCAAGTCCAAACAGTGCAATGAAGAACCCAAAGCTTTTTTTGAATGTGTCATATCGACTTCATTCACATATTTGGTGTATCTCCCTACTGCAAAAATTCCCTCTAGGCCAGAGAAACGGCCGTCCGACAGCTGAAAGATACATTCACTTAAATTTTTTCCTAATTTGGTGTAAGAAAGTGAGCCAAAACACTGACCGCGCCCATTGATGTACCTCGAAGAAAAAAATCAACATAAAACTCTTGACAAAATTGAACTGTTTCAGTATCCACCAAAGTCAACCCTTTTAAGCATTTATAAGTGTCTGATTTTCAATTTTTTCCACGGCTGCTTGGTGTTTAATAAACTGCTCGACTATGGCTTCAGGTTCTTAAATAGTGCCCTGTACAGCGCTTAATAAATGATGATTAGCTGACTCAAAGCAGAACGCCGAAAGAAACCAAAGAGGTCCGTTTCGTTTTACTTGTTCACAAAGATGTCGCGTGGTGTGAAAGTTGAAAGACTGTGAATCTTCTCCGTAAAGCTCTAGAAATTGATCAAAAAATTCCTCAATTAAAGATCCTGCAGATTCAATTTTGTCTGATTTGGGTTCTACCTCTGACAAAAACCTGATCGCCAATGAAAGAGGGCAAAAACTTTTGTAGTATTTTCTTGGAACGCTTATTTTTCTATAGACAAGGGGTCCAACATGAAAGAAGAAAACTTTAAAATCAAATGCCTTCCAAAACTTAATATCAGACAACGATTTCAATCTATGTTAGATGTCAAAAGGTATCTTAACACTCTTTAGCAAATTTTCAGCATCTCTTAGCAAAACACCTTTAGTCAAGGAAACCATTAGTTTAGTAAGAACTTTACCTGTATCGAATAAAACTTGATGCATGGGATCAACAGGGCATTCCCATGGTAAACTTTAAACGCTGTTTAAGGGAGTAGAGGACTTGACACCGCACTTAGTTGTTTTCGTTTTTTCAGCAATGTAACCACAAGCTTGAAAGTCGGCGTTTTCACGCAGCTTAAAACTCTTATTAACAGGAAACAGCATTCTATGATTTTGAGCGAAGCCTTTCATATAACAATGAGGACACGATGAGTAACCGTTGGATTGAATCATGCAAAGAACACAAGCATTAGCGGGCATATCGGCTACAATTGACCTTATTGGAAACTTAAGCGCACCTAGATCATTCAAACTCATTTTTGCTCCATTCAAAGACTCGAACTCAAATAGAATGAGCGGTAGCATTTTAGAAAACTCAGGTTTACTTTTGCCATCCCAAAGACCTAAAAGCGCCATATTTGCAAAAGAGCCTCTCAACTTAGGCGGTAAGTTAAAAATTTGCACCCACACCGGCCAGACAGAGATCTTAGAGATCTTAAATAGAGGGGCTCCATCAATGTTTAAAACAAGCTGTAGCTCAGGAGCTGAGCAGAGGTTCCAACTATTGTTCCATGAATATTCTATTCTCCAGGAACTTTTAATATAAGCCGCATTTTTACTTAAAATTAATTCTAATTGGGTCTTTATATCGACAGAACAGAGTTTTGCAGATTCAAAACGTTTGGTAGAAATTGTCGGTAGAACAGAAATCGCTAATTTAGAAAACACATTATTTGGTACTGGCAAACTTTTAGCAAACAGCTTCAGAAAATCTTCTCGCGCAACTTTTGACAACCTATGTTTATCTGAAAGCAACTCAAACTCTTCCATGAAACTTTCTGTAGATGTTGGGCTGCCGTCAAACAATGAAGTTCCTTCATCCTGAAACAAGTGAAGAAAAGTAGGCGGCGGGGATTCTATCGTTTCCTGAACTTCATCTTCTTCAAACACATCAAGCCTCAATGGCGTTGAGCACACAACATTGTCTAATTTAACATTTTCACTCAAATCGGAGTTTTGGGCGCTTATTATTGATGAATTGGAAAGTATTGCAGGAGAATTATCATTATCTTTAATCGGACTAGGTGTCGATTCTATTTCACCAAAAAAAGAATCGTAACTTAAGTATTCCTCAATTTCTTCGCTAACGATAGGTGTTGATTCAAAATTTGCGTACAGCATACGCCTAGGAGGGAGTTTTTCGATAAAAAATTTTCTTATTGATTTTTCATGCAGGCTATCTTGCTTAAGGTTAACAGGTGTAGAACTATCGGCAGCATCTGCATTCTTTCTACGTTTTCTAAGTGGCTCTGGATCACTTGGGCAAGGATCTCCATGCTCTTTTTTGAATGGACACAGGCAATCTACATTAAACCTACCAAAAAAATGTCGATTATAGAAAACTGAAACTTCTTCTCCTATAGCTATATTTTTTAAAGCAACACAGTAAACAACTTTACCTTTCTGGCGGTATTCAACATTTGGTCTGCAAGACGCGTTAACAAAGGTGATGGGTCCCAACATCAACCACTGAACATTCCTTAGCTTACTGTACAACACAGAAACATCATTGAAACCGGCAATAATCTCACTTTCAACAAGTTCCGCCAATACACCAATTATTCCATTACCAACCGCACCTTTCTCTATCTCCGATTTTGCGAAAAAACCTATCTGATCAAAAGAACCACTCGGTAGATAACTTACGGGTTTGTAGTCAACAGACATCATGCTTTTCCCATACTCACCATCTAGAAACCCATGCACAAAATTTTTATCCTCGTTTCCAACCAAGCATCCCTCTACGACTATATTGTGTGATGACAAACCAGCTGAGTCAACCCATTTTGAAGTCAGTGAGGAATCAATTTTTGCCAGATCCTTCCATTTTAATGTTAAGTTTGATAAAGCCCGACCAGATGAATGATAGAAATCGACAGCTTTTTGAGACATATTTCTAAAAAAAGTTTTAAATTTAACCAAACTTTTTCAAGAGGGATCTGATAAAATTTGGATTTTTTTATTGTCTGTGTAGGAACGTTAAAAAACATTAGGTTCAATAACAAAGTCGTTACAAAATACAACAAAAATGAGAAGATTTGACGTTGCGTCCCTGTCAGATCACAACATAATACTTTATTTTAATGCTATTTTCTCGTTCCACTCAGGAAAACGTTACAAAAAAACGTCTACAACCATTTGTATTGAAGATATGTGAAAGCAAGTCAAAAACAATTACTTCTAAGATCGCCCCTAAGATTTTTGTAGACATCTCAGAGATCCATTCTAAGGTTAGGATTGACAAAGCCCGCCCAAATGAATGATCGAAATTGAGAGCTTTTTGAGACAATTCTAAAGAAAATTTCTAAGTTAAAAAATTCTATTGCTCGAAACAACTTTTTTTCCAGAAGGGCCAGATAAACTTAAGAGAAAAGAATAGGTTCACTAACAAAAGCGTTACAAAATGAAAAAAATATATTAGATGATTTGACGTTGCGTCCCTGTCAGATCACAACAGAATACTTTATTTTAAGCCAATTTTCTCGTTCCGCTCATGAATGCCAAGAGAGTTCGCAGCATCTTTAACTCTTCGCAGAGCGTACAGGCTGTCTCCACAAAATCTTCTCACCGCCTCTAAAAAACTCCTATTTAAATTACCTTCACATTTTCACAGACGTGATAAATCACTTATTATACCTCTGAAAACCTTCTGCTCATCTTCAGAGGCTGGTAAACGCCCTTCTTGTGTCGCTTGCTGAGCAAACCAACACGTTTTCTCCCTTTCCTCTCTTGTTAACATTTATCTCGCAAGAAATCTTCCGAAGCCCGCATAGTCATCTCGCGATCCCCTGAACGCGAGCAAGTTTTTTCCGTTGTAAATCAAACCAGAGCTACACTCCCTTCGTTTTTTTTCCGTTTCTCTTGCATTCTAAAAAATTATTGAACGGTTTTTAGAATTACTAACTCACGATAACGTTAAAAAAAAGCTGTCTACAATCGTTTAACTTAAACAATTTTGAAAGCAAGTCAAAAACTTTTACTTCAAATTTGGGAAACCAGACTTACAATTTTTCTCAAACATCTTGAAATCTGAAGCATTTGATTTCTCGCTTCAACTTGCACAACATTGGGCCTTCTAAGAGCTTCTTCGATCGACTTCAAGCAAAGAATTGTGGTCGCTGTAGGGCGCCAAGGATGTGAATTCGAGGTGGTAGAATTTTTAACTCTCGTTCTCTTCATTTCTATCACAAATAAAAACAAGTGAAAAACGGAAAAAATCTGACGTGCTAAAAACTTAACGTATTTATATATTTACATTCCCCAATATTTTAACTTCTGCTGAATTGTGTCTGAAAAAATAGAAAATTACCTTTTGTTGACAATTTCCCAATTTGCAACCGAACAAGTTTGACACTGAAAATGCATTTCCATATTGGCAACAACGTTATAAAAACTATCCAATGTTTCCCACCAGAGGTAAGCAATTGATCAACACAGCAAATTTGCCTAAGAGAAAGAAGAGGAGTGAAAAGCAAAGGAGTGTTACAAATTTAAAACAATTTTGGCAATTGAGACATTTACTCAATAGATCCTGATACACAAAATACATTAAAAAATGAGAGAAGTTTTGACGTTGCGTCCCTGTCAGATCAACAACAAAATACTTGATGTTAATGCGCCACAGGTAAGCATTTGAATAACAAAATAAATATGCCTAAGAGAAAGAAAATTAGTGAAAAACAAAGAGGAGTATTACAAATTAAAAACTACTTTAGCAATTGATACATTTACTCAATAGATCCTGATACAAAAAATACATTAAAAAATGAAAGAAGTTTTGACGTTGCGTCCCTGCCAGATCACAAAAAAATACTTGATGTTAATGCACCACAGGTAAACAATTGAATAACACAACAAATATGCCTAAGAGAAAGAAGGGGAGTGAAAAACAACGAGGAGTATTACAAACTAAAAACAATTTTAGCAATTGAGACATTTACTCAATAGATCCTAATATAACTCAAAAGAAGGGCAACTGAATACGTGTAACGGAACTTTGGAAATCAAACTTTAAATTTGGGAAGTTAGCTTATGTCCCTTCCAGACCACAAGCTCTTTATTAATTTTCATCTACAGGCGGTATATTCTCGTGTTCGGCTTTCTTCTTCTTCTTCTTCTGGAGATCTACTCCCTGCTGGTTGACATATTTAAGGATATTGCGATACCGGGCTTCCGAAAAATACTTTTTCATGATCATTCCCATCGCCTTTCGCAAAATGTCGGCACGTTCGTCGTCAGCAGCTGTTCGATCACCAGAGAGAGCTTTTCTCGGTTCGATACAAAAGTGCATTCTTTCGTCTTCGCTCCAGATTTCGTTGGCAATGATTATTGCCCTCTCTCGATACGTTTTGCCGCCCAGAGCAAGAAGATTTTTCTCATTAAATAAGAGAACTTCAGTTTCATCAGGTAGTTCCTCGCCATTTTCGTCGTCGACGTCATCTCTATTTTGCAGGGCGTGCTCATGCAGCCTGTTAATTTCCTCCATTGCTTTTCTTGCAAAGCTCATGAACTGCCTTGTTACTTCCGTGCTCGCCTCAATCCTGGCCTCAATTCGCTCCATGAGGTGACGGAAACTTTCAGGTGAGAAATCCTTAAAAAAATCTCAATGCTCAAAAAAAAGCCTAAACATTTTTAGTCTAACAATGCATTTACTGTTCTAGCAGAAAATTGATTTGGAGGAAGTGTAAGACAGAACGCCCCTGACAGATCGTCTACCTACATTTAGAATATTCTTTACTTTTAAATTTTAACATATTAACCTCAAGATTGTCATCTTTACTTTGAGTGTTCATCTCTGCTTCAACACCTTGCGAAACCTGATTTGAAGTACCCTATCCAGTCCTGTTTTCCTTAGCTCGCACGAAATCTAGGTACTCATTAAATTCATTTAGCTCCAAATCGGGTTCATCAGGAGCATCGGCCTGATCATCTCCCTCCAGTACAACTTTCCGAACCGTACGATTGTATTCCGGATACTGGCGTATTGCGATTGCACTTCTTGCGTGTTCGGCTCAAAATCTCTGCCTTTAATCTGACGCACATTAACGCCAGCTCCTCTCATTTTGCACGTTTCCCTAAGTACTCGCGTGCTCTCTTTCCTGGTGCCTTGCCATTTGAACTCTCCTTGTTCTTTCTTTTCCCTGCGTTGCCCACACTTAATTTCAACAATATAACCCTCGGACAAACTTAGTTTTTCGGAATTTTTCATTTTTTCAGGCCACCTCGGCGAATTCGCTTCGATTCGGATATACGTGTCATCGCAATCAAAGTAGAATATGTACACCCATTGATCCGGCACATCAATAGATTCCGTCAACACGTTCGCTACAGCATTGGATTTCTCCTGCACTCTGGCGGATCGCTTAAGACTTTGCTTATCGGTTTGACTCATTACTGCAACAAAAATTATTCGCCAAAACAATTTCCAAAAATTTCATTAGCAGCGTTAGAAAGCAATTTATAAATAAAATGTTTGAGCGTCCCTGACAGATCGCACTTTTTTGTAAATAATTAGGAAATGTTAGAACTTGCTTAATGTACTAAACTTAAATTAGTTAACATACTCACCGAAGAAATAATGGAGAAGTTTGATATCGTGAGAGTGCAAAGATTGAGGGTATGAAGAAGTTTCAAATTATCTGAAATTAAAGAATTTTGAGTAACTGAGCATGGAACATTCTTTTCAAAAAACAGAATGTGCGTACAATTCGAATTTGAATATCGAACACGGAAAGGAGAGCTGAGTGATCGTTAGTCATTGCAGTTGATGAAAAGTTTTCTTAGTAGCTCACTGATGATGCAAAATAAACGCCATTAACTAAATGATTTTGAACACTCAAAAACTTTGTTTTGTCTCATCTTGAGGTGGCGATTGTGTTTTTCCCGGTTAAAAAAAAGCAAAATCTTACTTGAGGACAAGAACCAAATATATCAAACAAACATTAGTGAAATTTTACCTTAAACAGACATTGAGATCAGTTAATAATATGATCAACAACTAGATCGAAAATAAAATATTCAGCTATTTGATCGAGTTTTTTTACTACGCTTATGTCCCTGTCAGACCACAAGCTCTTATTATTCTGAGTAAAAGTATTCCAAATCATCAGTGTCGTTTTCGCCGCTTTCTAGCCCTTTTTGCTTTGCAAATTCTCTGCACAAATTCCTAAGAATGCGCACACTCATTGACCTGGGCCCCTGCCACTTCAGCTTTCCGGTTTCATAAAACTCGCCTGACCCCCACACCTGATGTCAACTAAATCCCCTTCAGCTAAAGCAAGTTTCGTTGAATCGCTCATATACGGAGGCCATCGTGCTGAATATGCATCTACGCGAGCAAAAGCTTCATCAGACTCAAAGTAGAAGATGAACACACAGTCATCTGGAATTTCAACCGTTTCCAGAGAAACATTAGAGACCTCCCCTTCTTCTTGACTGGCTGTTTGCATCAGAGGATTAAACTGTGGTTGACTCATTTCTACAATACAAATTTCCGATGGAAGACATTCAAAAAAGAGGGCTTTCTCATGACTAGACAAAAAACTTGCGTTGACACATAGCTTAAAAACAGAAATAACTTCTTACCTCATCACGAGCTAAACAATATTCGATTTCAAGTTATTGAAACATTTTTTGCACGTCCCTGGCAGATCGCGCAGTTTTTAACAGTTACCAAGAGAAAATGGAGGTAAATTTATGAATTATTAATAGTAAATACATTAAGAAAAAGTTGCAACTCACCGAAAGGCTTTTAGAGATTGAAGACGAAGTAGCACTTTTTCAGTGATAATTAAGAGCAAAGAATCTGAAATAGAGAAAACTTTTTCATGGATATAGAAAAATGGCAGACTAACAGGGGTTCAATTTTCACTCTTTTCTTTCAGTCGTTTTCGAGAAATTAGCCTGGATAGATACCCCTATTTGACATTTGGGCGTCCGGTGTGTTTCACGTTTCTGTTTAGGAAAGTGTGAATATGGTGAATTTGGCTGTATGCATTGGTGCATTGAACTCCATTTGTGATGGGGAAACTCCTCATATATACTTTGTATAGCGTTTTCAGGGTTGCAGGGGTTCAATTTTGACTCTGCATGTGACCCCCCCAACCCCCTGAAAATATGCCCAAAATTCAGTAATTTCATTTGGAATTTTGTTAAAATTGTGTTTATACAGTTGATTATAAGCTCCCTAGATGCCAGATTATGTGTAGATACTAGTGCGCCGGGGTTGTAGCTAGGTTTTTGGTCTTTTGGATGGTGTATTTTGGCTCTGCAGACCACCAATGGCGCACCCCCATATGGAGCATGGCGCCACATGTGGTGATCTTAAAAATGTGTTCATGACGTTGTTATACTGTATATATACGGTCATGTAGACTCCAACTAAGGCACTGAACGTTATCTCAAAGTGTCATTTTCGTGGGTCAAAGATTGAGTGTCACATATGTGTAATTTTGACATGTGTCATTTTGGGCCCAATATGGGCCTGTATGGGTGTTAATATTCTGCTGTAAATGTCTTTATAAGCGTGTATAATCATAAAACTATTGCTCGACAGGCTAGTTATGATGTCCCAAGGGTCACTTTAAAGTTTCAGCTTCTTGTGTGAAGGTTTCGTGATGACACTTATATGAAATTGTCCTATCCGGATGTTGGTAGTCATTTAGGGCGGGTAGTACCCCATTGCGTGTTTAGCGTACGTTTGGAATCCAGTACCCCACTCATCTCACTACAGGACGCCTTTAGACAACATCTGGCTGTATAGGTGCCCGTTTTGCGCTTTTGGGTTAATATGGGGTTGATAGATTCATGTCACACCGCTCTAATGAAATTTAAAACTGACCTTCATACCTAAAGTACTTTGCTTAAACCTCTTGAGTAGTTGTTGATAACCTCTGGGCATCATTGGAGCGTTATTGGGTCATGTACTGTAGTGTACTTTTGTGCTCCTTAGCCTTGCTCACAATAATCGTATGGCTTAAAGAAGTACAATGCAATTTTTCAATCAACTTTCCGCGATCAAATGATTTTTCGTTTTTAATCGCCCTATAAAAGTATATGTTGACTAACCTACAGTACAGGGTGGCTCATGGTTTTTAAAAAATAGACCATTTAGTTTGGTTGACCCTTGTGGTACCAGAGCTTGGAGAGAAATGCTGTCAAACTTCAAATAATTTTGCGAAAATGTGAGGTTGCAGAACGCTCCTTTTAGTATATCGTGCTTGAGTAACCATAATAGAGATTCACCTATTGTTACTCATCGCTCCTGGGCAGTGATTTTGTGCAGTAGAACTTGGGTCGGAGTGTGTTGCTTGAAAACTGGCAGAAACTTTGGGTTTGGGAGAACTTTGGGTTTTTTTCGCAGCAGATTTTTTTGACTCCAAACATTCTTTTATGAATTTGTTGCAGATAGACATTAGGCGCAATTACTCTAAAATTGCCTCCGCCTCTTTGCAAGCTTGGGCTGTATATCATAGTCTAGCAGTGTAAAGCAGAGGGTGTCTTTTTGATTATTTGAGAAAAACATTTGCAATTTTTTTTTGTGAAAATTTTTCAAAATTTTCTCAAACTCCCAGAGTTTTCAGACCTAACAACTATTAAGTTATACAAAGCTATGATATACAGCCTAAGCTTGCATAGAGACGGGAGGCAAATGTTAGAGTAAGTGCGCCTAAGGTCTATCTACAACAAATTCATAAAAAATATTTGGCGTCAAAAAAATTTGCTGCGAAAAAAACCCAAAGTTCTCCCAAACCAAAGTTTCTGCCAGTTTTCAAGCAACACACTCCAACACAAGTTCTACTGCACAAATTCACTGCCCAGGAGCGATTCGTAACAACAGGTGAATCTCTATTATGGTTACACAAGCACGATATACTAAAAGGAGCGTTCTGCAACCTCACATTTTCGCAAAATTATTTGAAGTTTGACAGCATTTCTCTCCAAGCTCTGGTACCACAAGGGTCAAACAAACTAAATGGTCTATAGTTTAAAAATCATGAGCCACCCTGGACTGTAGGTTAGTCGACAGATACTTTTATAGGGCGATTAAAAACGAAAAATCATTTGATCGCGGAAAGTTGATTGAAAAATTGCATTGTACATCTTTAAGCCATACGATTATTGTGAGCAAGGCTAAGACGAATGCACGAAAGTACACTACAGTGCATGACCCAACAACGCTCCAATGATGTCCAGAAGGTATCAACAACTACTCAAGAGGTTTAAGCAAAGTACTTTAAGTATGAAGGTCAGTTATAATTTTCATTAGAGCGGTGTGGAATGAATCTATCAACCCCATATTAAACCAAAAGCGCAAAACGGGCACCTATACAGCCAGATGTTGTCTAAAGGCGCCCTGTAGTGAGATGAGTGGGGTACTGGATTCCAAACGTACGCTAAACACGCAATGGGGGTACTACCCGCCCTAAATGACTACCAACACCCGGATAGGACAATTTCATATAAGTGTCATCACGAAACCTTCACACAAGAAGCTGAAACTTTAAAGTGACCCTTAGGACATCATAACTAGCCTGTCGAGCAATAGTTTTATGTTTATACACGCTTATAAAGACATTTACAGCAGAATATTAACACCCATACAGGCCCATATTGGGCCCAAAATGACACATGTCAAAATTACACATATGTGACACTCAATCTTTGACCCACGAAAATGACACTTTGAGATAACGTTCAGTGCCTTAGTTGGAGTCTACATGACCGTATATATACAGTATAACAACGTCATGAACACATTTTTAAGATCACCACATGTGGCGCCATGCTCCATATGGGGGTGCGCCATTGGTGGTCTGCAGAGCCAAAATACACCATCCAAAAGACCAAAAACCTAGCTACAACCCCGGCGCACTAGTATCTACACATAATCTGGCATCTAGGGAGCTTATAATCAACTGTATAAACACAATTTTAACAAAATTCCAAATGAGATTACTGAATTTTGGGCATATTTTCAGGGGGTTGGGGGGGTCACATGCAGAGTCAAAATTGAACCCCTGCAACCCTGAAAACGCTATACAAAGTATATATGAGGAGTTTCCCCATCACAAATGAAGTTCAATGCACCAATGCATACAGCCAAATTCACTATATTCACAATTTCCTAAACAGAAACCTGAAACACACCGGACGACCAAATGTCAAAATAGGGGTACCTATCCAGGCTAATTTCTCGGAAACGACTGAAAGAAAAGAAACGCCACTTACAGGGATTTAAGTACGGCTCAAGCTGAGTTCAAATCAACAAACAGATCAAAAATCGGCCCACTCTTCGAGGAGATATTTCAAAGTTAAGGTACCGTACCAAATGACAAAATGGGACAGGTACGGGTCACGTTTCGCTAAAAATCGACATGTGAACTACGTAAGACTACATACAAAATATATATTGGTACACTCGCCACTAACGCACAAATATAACACACTAAATTTTTGCTGTGAAATTCAACCCACGTCAATGTTTAATATCGTATTGAGGGTAGTGTTTCTCTCCTCGTTAGGTCAAACTGGGGCCAAGTTTACTGGCCACTTTCTCGAAAACGGCCAAACAAAAATAGACGCCCTTACTACAGTTTGTAGCACTGCTTGAGATACGCATCATATTAAGAAATGAGCCCAATCGGTGCATTCTTCAAGGAGTTATAGCTAAAACAACGTACCGTACCAAATGACCTTAGAGGAGAGATACATCACCTTCAGAGCCAAAATTGACCATCTAAACCTGCAAAAACGCTATATAAAGTATACATATTCGAAATCTACATTAGACGGGCTATTCAAAACACTAATTTTGTAACCTGAAGTCACAAAATTCAAAGCTTCAAAACTGGAGGGCATGTTTACCGGCCAATTTCTCTAAAACGGCTGAACAAAAACAAACGCCCTTAGTACAGTTTGTGCGCTGCTTGAGATACGCATCATATTAAAAAATGAGCACAATCGGTTTACTCTAGAAGAAGTTATAGCAAAAAATAGGTACCCTGCCAAATGACCCAAAAAGCGAGGTGACCTGACTTTGGAGCCAAATTTGACTATCACAACTCCGTAAAACGCTATGGAAAATATATATGGGGATACTCCCCACTAACTGAGGATTCTAAAACACTAACATTTGTTACGCAAATCAACTGTTTTGTGGTACTGAAAAATTGGGTCACCCAGAACATCCCAAAAATTCGACCTATTTCAAATTTGAACATTAATAACTTTTTGATTAGGCTGATTTGGGAAACCAACCAGAGACTGCAAGCAAGAGGGGTTCAGTGCTAATAAAATGCGACCCCTTCCGTTTAATTTGGTCAGTACTTTAGCAGATATTAACAAAATACTGTTCTGTACCCCATTTTTTGGGCTAAAATCGCAAGATCTCCGGATCCGACGGAAAAAAACGTGAAACAGCGTTCCCGGCGTATTTTTGGGTGTAATTCTGGTCCACCTCCACGTTCTAGGTCACGGCAAACCTTCATGGTGAGGTGGGAAAAAATTTCCCACCTCACCATGAAGGTTATGATGTTTTGTGTGTTTTGACATAAAACAACATCCACAGAAATTTGATGAAATCGTGAAAAATGAAAAATTGTTGAGTTGACCCCATTAATTGACACAATTGGCTTCTCGATCTTAAATCTTAAATATTTCCAGAAAACACAAAAAGCCAGCCGGAAAACGTGTTCAATTGCAAAAAACGCCACTCAACACTTAAATTTCAGAAAAGATTTGTTTTTCCGTGGTTCGGCCCTTTACAGAGAAAAAATAGCCCATTAAACTCCACAAAACCATACAAAATTGGTAACTGGGGTACTTTTCATTATTAGACGAACCTAATAAACTCATATAGATAGGTATACTTTATTATTTTGGGTACCGAAATTTGTGTGATACCAACATGAACTAAAATTTCAACTTTTTTTGAGAATTGACCTTGAATAACTTTTTTACTCTCCAATCAACTCTCCAATATGAATCAACTCTCCAATCAACTCTCCAATACTCTCCAATATGAAAACCAATCACGGGAACAAGCAAGCAGATATGGTTGCTAACAAAACAACTTCATGATTGTTCAATTTGGTACAGTAGTTTTGAAGAACTGATCAAACATTTGAGCCACACCTCATTTTTTGGGTGCCTTAGTTTTGGAGTTGTTGAACGAATTCGGGTGGTCCTTCAATTAGTCCAAAAACTTACTGCTGCAATTAGAATCATTTTCAATTCAAACTCCGTTGTTATTGACCCATGTGAGAGCTTTTTGATTATTCTTTCTCATGTGAGAGCGTTTTGCAAAACTGCAAGAGAAAACACATAGGAAAAAATTTGCTCTGTGAACAAAAACTTCTTCATCACCTTCCTATCTTTCTTTCGATTAACAAAAGGACTTTGGCCAGTTATAAACAATACCAACAAAGTGGATAACCCGTAATAATCACCAATGGCGACCTTTCACACTAGATTTCGATTGAAATTGTTCAGAAATTTTAATCAGACTGACTTAAGTTCTTAATGATTTTACGGTTTGATTTTTCTTGAAACCTCAAGTTCATCCAACAATTGTCTTAAGTGCATTACAAGTTCTTGTTACTTGGCATGCTACCAATATTTAACGCATTAGAGAGTAAACTTTTAACTGAGTCATCCGAATTACCCCAAAAACCAATTTTCTGCTTCGTGAATGTTTTGCTAAGCGAATACATTATATTCATCTCAAAATTGGTTTCATGGCCCAAAAATGTCTCTTGTTTATCATTTGAGTGCTCTGTTTTTTGAGTTTGTGCTTATAATCATTTATTTTTGCATTTTGCAAATCAGATTGCTTTGAATAACGATTCTCGACATTAAACATATGAAGTTTGGTTGTGGAGTCGTTGCACAATATCTGATGGTCCTTCATTTAGTCTGATAGGTTACCGATAGCTACTAACATTGTTGTCAAGTATGACAGAGATGTTTTTGAGTCGATAGATAGCTTTTTGAAGATAGCAAAATGGTCTTTTTTACAACCGCAAGAGAAAATACAGAGGAAAATAATGGATCTGTGGTCACAACTTTTTACATCATTTTCCTTCCTCTTTTTGGGCTATTATAATTTCTTTGCGGAAGAAGTACAGTGTCAGATTTTTGATATGATCACAAAATCAACTTCCACTGGCAGCCATGCACACTTCTCTTTATAGAATATAATGGAAACTGTTCGTAGATTTCAATCAGACTGACTTTATTTTTCAACGTTTTTTGTTGTTCCACACCTTTTCAAACCTCAAGTTCAAACAACGAATGTTTTAAAAGCATTATTAGTTTTGTTTACGTGGCAAGTTATCCCTATTTAACACGTAAGAGATTAGACTTTTACCTAAATGATCGAAATTACCCCAAAAACCAATTTTCTGCTTCGACAAAGTTTTGCTAAGCGAATACATTCTATTCATCTCAAACCTGGTTTCATGGCCCAAAATGGTCTCTTGTTTCTCATATGAGTGTTTTCTTTTTTGATTTTGTGCTAATAAACATTTATTTTTGCATATTGCAAATCAGATTGCTTTGAATAACGATTCTCGACATTGAACATATAAAGTTTGGTTGTTGAGTCGGTGGACAATATCTGAATGGTCCTTCATTTAGTCTGATAGGTTGCCGATAGCTACTAACATTGTTTTCAATTATGACAGAGATGTTTTTGAGTCGATAGATAGCTTTTTGAAGATCGCAAAATGGTCTTTTTTATAACCGCAAGAGAAAATACAGAGGAAAATAATGGATCTGTGGTCACAACTTTTTACATCATTTTCTTTCCACTTTTTTGGCTATAATAATTTGTTTGCCGAAGAAGTACAGTGTCAAGTTTTTGATATGATCACCAAAATCAACTTCCACTGGCAACCATGCACACTTCTCTTTATAGAATATAATGGAAACTGTTCGTAGATTTCAATCAGACTGACTTTATTTTTCAACGTTTTTTGTGGTTTCACACCTTTTCAAACCTCAAGTTCAAACAACGAATGTTTTAAACGCATTTTCAGTTTTGTTTACGTGGCAAGTTGTCCCTATTTAACACGTAAGAGATTAAACTTTTACCTAAGTGTTCCAAATTACCCCAAAAACCAATTTTCTGCTTCGACAAAGTTTTGCTAAGCGAGTACATTCTATTCATCTCAAAACTAGTGACATGGCCCAAAACTGTCTCTTGTTTCTCATTTGAGTGTTTTGTTTTTTGATTTTGTGCTAATAAACATTTATTTTTGCATTTTGCTAATCAGATTGCTTTGAAAAACGATTCTCGACATTGAACATATAAAGTTTGCTTGTGGAGTCGGTGGAAAAATCTGATGGTCCTTCATTTAGTCTGATAGGTTACCGATAGCTACTAACATTGTTGTCAATTCTGACAGAGATGTTTCTTAGTCGATAGATAGCTTTTTGAAGATCGCAAAATGGTCTTTTTTATAACCGCAAGAGAAAATACAGAGGAAAATAATGGATCTGTGGTCACAATTTCATACAATACTTTCCCGCCCCTTATTTTCTGAACAACCAGTTTTAGCCATGTTAACACAAAATGAAAAGTCAAGAGGAGCACGCCAAAAACTAGTTACCGACAGCAAGGATTATACATTATATATGGAATATTAATTTCTGCTGAATTTTTCTAGTTTTCTGCTCGGACTGACTTTGCTTCCTTCTAATCTTCCATTGAGGAACATTATCTAAACCTCAATAAGATTTTTTAAACGTTTTTTTCACTTATGGCTACATACTTAATATAATTTTGTTGTTTGAGTATGTAGGTAAATTCTAGGTAACCTATTCTAGGTGAATTGCACGCATCAATATTTTGCAGGTAATTTTGCTGGTATTGTTACCTGCAATTTTGCTTACCTGCAAACGTTGCAGGTAAATTTACATAGAAATTTTTTAGAGTGAAGCTATGAAACGATTTTAAAAAAGGACTGGAAGGCCAAGAAAAAAGACAATTTGCGAATTTCACCATGTACCTATTTTATCAGCAAAAAAAAGTTATTTCACCCACCACACAAAACGTATGATCATTTGGATTAGAATTTTTGCCGATTGAATCCTTTTTCTTTTTTTTCTGGGGTTTGAAATTCGGATGTTAATCTTGCAAGAATCTTGCAAGATCTTGCAAGATTAACATCATCTTGCAAGATCTTGCAAGATTAACATCGTCTTGCAAGATCTTGCAAGATTAACATCCTTTTGCAAGAATCTTGCAAGATCTTGCAAGATTAACATCGGGTCTCGACCAGGGAAAATAGATGAATTTAATTTACTGATTTATTAAGCCCAGCCTCTTAAATTCTTGTTTTTGAAATTTCCTGCAAATTAAACCACACTAACAATTCTAAATCTGGAGTAATAATTCCTTTTCTTTACTCGAAGTAATCCTATTTTGATGTCTCAATTTTGAGCAATAGATGAGTTTATTCAGAGGGCTCTGTTTCAATTTTTTTAAGGAAGCTTCCTCCACCGAATATTTTTTAATGCCTCAGTGAATTCTTATAGATTTTCTTGAAAGAAGAAAGGTTGCAAAAAGATGATAGAGACTTTAAATCGTTGAGATTGTAAAACTTCAAATTACGCACAAAAACTAACTTATAAATTTTTGTTCCAGCATTTTAATATTTTTTAATATTGTAATTGGGTGCAAAATAGTTAAATGTCAGAAAACTTTAAAAAAAAACTAAAAACAAACATGAAAAAAACAGCCAGTAAACTACAAATATGGGGAAACGGTCAACTATTCAATTCTCTGACAAAATCGAATTTGACATAAAATTGTGACATAAAATTTGGGCCGCTCCAACATCAAATCCTAACTTGACCTGCCAGTGAATACTTTGAATTCAATTTTTATTCGATTTTAAAAACAACAAATTAAGGTTAAACGAACTCCAATCGATCTTCACGCTTGAATTTATTGAAAACTACTCATTCGTACTTTTTTCTTTGGTAAGTAACATATGCAAACTAGAATACTAGCTACTTTACGGATAAACCAAATAATACTTTGTTTCAATATTTCCTAACATTCTAGGGAAAGCCAATTACCAAAAGAGATCTAACGATAGTTTATGAAATTTGTGAGGTATCCAGACACTGCTTTCGGTTTAGGCTCGAGTTCTTAATGATCTTAGTGATGTGTCATTTTTCTAGATAAATAAATTGTAAATGTGTTTAATTTTTATTCATATTCTAGTTTGGGAAATCGCATTTCGACTTGTTGGCGTCGAAAGCACTACCATTGAAGAGTGGTTTTGGGAGAAAATTTGAGAACATTTGACAATATGAAGAAAAACTTGATCATGTTGTTCGTGGCAAGATTTCTCAAAGTTTTCAATTCAAATTATTTAACCATTTTTCTCCATTGATTTCAACTTCATAGAAACAAATGGTTTGATATGACAGTCTTTCCTGCTTTTACCAGAAGAGTTTGCAAATAGTTCTAAAGGTTTTAGACCATGTAAAAATCAACAGATCTAGAAATTTCGAAATAAGTTTTTAAAAATAGAATTCAAAAAGTATCTGAGTGCTTATACAAATTTTCCGTTAATTATTAAGTCTCTTGCCAGAAGTTGTTTGTTGACACAAATTCGCAAGTTCCTCTTTTTTTGAAAATTGGCTTACATTCTTTTTGCTTTTGTAAATATTTTATATAACATACAAGTTTGAATCATCTTTTCACTTCAGTTGGATTTCTTTTCACTGACATCAAATTGGCAGCTACCGAGGTAATAATTTTTGGTGTGCATACTGACTTGCCATAGATGCAGCATCAGATTCAAATATTTTTGCGACTCAAGTTATTCTAGTTATCAATTGAAAGCATTTCCAAACTACGAGCAAACAATTGCGATGAACGGTATTTTGATGAAATTCACATAATTAAAAATTTTTCTTCTTGATCCTTCAAGTTTCTTTTTAATTGATATTGGAACTTTTCTTCAAGGTAAAGATCTCATTTATTAGAAAAAAATGCTGCTTCATTATGACTCACGAACCAGCATAAATGTGTCAATAAGATAAAAAAGACTTGGTTGATTTTTTTGCCTTCTTCTGTAACCGAAAATATCCTAAAGATCTCTGCTTTCAATTACATTGGGTTGAAATTTAGTCATGTTTATTGGAGGTTGATTAGGGATCGAGCTTCTTAAGTTGTGCCACGTCGTTTTTTTTAATTGTTGAAGAACGATCTCCATTTTGTTGTGTCAATAAGATAAAAAATGTGTCAATAAGATAAAAAAGACTTGGTTGATTTTTTTGCCTTCTTCTGTAACCGAAAATATCCTAAAGATCTCTGCTTTCAATTACATTGGGTTGAAATTTAGTCATGTTTATTGGAGGTTGATTAGGGATCGAGCTTCTTAAGTTGTGCCACGTCGTTTTTTTTAATTGTTGAAGAACGATCTCCATTTTGTTGGAAACTAACAGATCAATATTATATCACTATAGAATTTCAGATTTTAGAAGCTTGAACGCTTTTCCGGCTCTCTGGAATGTGTTTTATCCCACCTCTAGTTTTTTGTTGCCAACCAAATTTAATAAATGTGCTAGATAGATCTTCAAAAATAACATTTTAAAACTTGGCTGGGCTAAATTCTCTAGTAAACATAAATACTTTACGAACACTTTACAAACATTTTATGAAAAACTTTACATAATACTTCAACATACTTTACAAAATTGATAATTACCAATACATACTTAATATAATTTTGTTGTTTGAGTATGTAGGTAAATTCTAGGTAACCTATTCTAGGTGAATTGCACGCATCAATATTTTGCAGGTAATTTTGCTGGTATTGTTACCTGCAATTTTGCTTACCTGCAAACGTTGCAGGTAAATTTACATAGAAATTTTTTAGAGTGAAGCTATGAAACGATTTTAAAAAAGGACTGGAAGGCCAAGAAAAAAGACAATTTGCGAATTTCACCATGTACCTATTTTATCAGCAAAAAAAAGTTATTTCACCCACCACACAAAACGTATGATCATTTGGATTAGAATTTTTGCCGATTGAATCCTTTTTCTTTTTTTTCTGGGGTTTGAAATTCGGATGTTAATCTTGCAAGAATCTTGCAAGATCTTGCAAGATTAACATCATCTTGCAAGATCTTGCAAGATTAACATCCTCTTGCAAGATCTTGCAAGATTAACATCCTTTTGCAAGAATCTTGCAAGATCTTGCAAGATTAACATCGGGTCTCGACCAGGGAAAATAGATGAATTTATTTTACTGATTTATTAAGCCCAGCCTCTTAAATTCTTGTTTTTGAAATTTCCTGCAAATTAAACCACACTAACAATTCTAAATCTGGAGTAATAATTCCTTTTCTTTACTCGAAGTAATCCTATTTTGATGTCTCAATTTTGAGCAATAGATGAGTTTATTCAGAGGGCTCTGTTTCAATTTTTTTAAGGAAGCTTCCTCCACCGAATATTTTTTAATGCCTCAGTGAATTCTTATAGATTTTCTTGAAAGAAGAAAGGTTGCAAAAAGATGATAGAGACTTTAAATCGTTGAGATTGTAAAACTTCAAATTACGCACAAAAACTAACTTATAAATTTTTGTTCCAGCATTTTAATATTTTTTAATATTGTAATTGGGTGCAAAATAGTTAAATGTCAGAAAACTTTAAAAAAAAACTAAAAACAAACATGAAAAAAACAGCCAGTAAACTACAAATATGGGGAAACGGTCAACTATTCAATTCTCTGACAAAATCGAATTTGACATAAAATTGTGACATAAAATTTGGGCCGCTCCAACATCAAATCCTAACTTGACCTGCCAGTGAATACTTTGAATTCAATTTTCATTCGATTTTAAAAACAACAAATTAAGGTTAAACGAACTCCAATCGATCTTCACGCTTGAATTTATTGAAAACTACTCATTCGTACTTTTTTCTTTGGTAAGTAACATATGCAAACTAGAATACTAGCTACTTTACGGATAAACCAAATAATACTTTGTTTCAATATTTCCTAACATTCTAGGGAAAGCCAATTACCAAAAGAGATCTAACGATAGTTTATGAAATTTGTGAGGTATCCAGACACTGCTTTCGGTTTAGGCTCGAGTTCTTAATGATCTTAGTGATGTGTCATTTTTCTAGATAAATAAATTGTAAATGTGTTTAATTTTTATTCATATTCTAGTTTGGGAAATCGCATTTCGACTTGTTGGCGTCGAAAGCACTACCATTGAAGAGTGGTTTTGGGAGAAAATTTGAGAACATTTGACAATATGAAGAAAAACTTGATCATGTTGTTCGTGGCAAGATTTCTCAAAGTTTTCAATTCAAATTATTTAACCATTTTTCTCCATTGATTTCAACTTCATAGAAACAAATGGTTTGATATGACAGTCTTTCCTGCTTTTACCAGAAGAGTTTGCAAATAGTTCTAAAGGTTTTAGACCATGTAAAAATCAACACATCTAGAAATTTCGAAATAAGTTTTTAAAAATAGAATTCAAAAAGTATCTGAGTGCTTATACAAATTTTCCGTTAATTATTAAGTCTCTTGCCAGAAGTTGTTTGTTGACACAAATTCGCAAGTTCCTCTTTTTTTGAAAATTGGCTTACATTCTTTTTGCTTTTGTAAATATTTTATATAACATACAAGTTTGAATCATCTTTTCACTTCAGTTGGATTTCTTTTCACTGACATCAAATTGGCAGCTACCGAGGTAATAATTTTTGGTGTGCATACTGACTTGCCATAGATGCAGCATCAGATTCAAATATTTTTGCGACTCAAGTTATTCTAGTTATCAATTGAAAGCATTTCCAAACTACGAGCAAACAATTGCGATGAACGGTATTTTGATAAAATTCACATAATTAAAAATTTTTCTTCTTGATCCTTCAAGTTTCTTTTTAATTGATATTGGAACTTTTCTTCAAGGTAAAGATCTCATTTATTAGAAAAAAATGCTGCTTCATTATGACTCACGAACCAGCATAAATGTGTCAATAAGATAAAAAAGACTTGGTTGATTTTTTTGCCTTCTTCTGTAACCGAAAATATCCTAAAGATCTCTGCTTTCAATTACATTGGGTTGAAATTTAGTCATGTTTATTGGAGGTTGATTAGGGATCGAGCTTCTTAAGTTGTGCCACGTCGTTTTTTTTAATTGTTGAAGAACGATCTCCATTTTGTTGGAAACTAACAGATCAATATTATATCACTATAGAATTTCAGATTTTAGAAGCTTGAACGCTTTTCCGGCTCTCTGGAATGTGTTTTATCCCACCTCTAGTTTTTTGTTGCCAACCAAATTTAATAAATGTGCTAGATAGATCTTCAAAAATAACATTTTAAAACTTGACTGGGCTAAATTCTCTAGTAAACATAAATACTTTACGAACACTTTACAAACATTTTATGAAAAACTTTACATAATACTTCAACATACTTTACAAAATTGATAATTACCATCAACAGAAAAATGCTTTTCATTGATTCAATTAATTGTAGACGCTTATTGAATTTCAAATACCCCCCCCCCCCCCCCCCCAGATGCTGACCTGAAAAAATGTTACTTACTTTACCTCCGTGGAAATCTGCAAAAAAAAAGATTTCTGAAATTTTCGTGAACTTGCCGAATCCTGTTTCCAAAAAACGCAATTCTCAAGAGAAATATTGTCACAAACGGAATCCAATGAAAATTTCTCATACCTGCAATTGAACATGTGTCGGAAACATTTCCGCAGTTTGGGGGCAACTGTAGCTTGTTTTTCACTCATACGTTTCTTTATCAATCACTTACTACCCGGGCCGAAGTTTGGTAGAAAATAATGGAAGATTGGTGGTGAATAGCGATGAAAAAACCTTTTTTCACCGCAAAGCGCCCGCATATTTCAGCACTGAATGCGGTGAATTCTTGTAAGATTTGCTGTTTTTAGCGGTGAATTTTTTCACCGCATTCTCCGGATTTCTTTTAAATTCATCAAATATGATGCGTCTTAACTTCTATTGTTCTCCAATTCAATAAAAAACTCACAAGAGAAAATTTCAAATTAATTCCTGTTAAAATCAGAGAAACCACATCTAAAAAAGAAAGCAATCTAGTAATGATATTGTCTCGAATGATTTGAGAAGACAATTTTTCCAATCGATTTAGATCTAAAGTTGGATGTTTGTGCTCAAAATTGGTGCTTTTTTTAAGAAATCTCTAAATTTTAATTAAATGCAAAGGTGCTCAAAAGTTGACTTCCTATGTTTATAAAAAATTAACTATTATGGTTTTGGTAAATATCATGACTCTACCAGAAAAAGGAGGATAGACTACCTTTCAACCACAGAAAAGATATTGCAATTTTCGCTGTATTGAGAGAGATCAAATCCTCCTTATGATCGATATTGTGATCCGTATATCCCGGGTCGAGGTTTGGTAAAAAAAATTGTAAGATTAGCGGCGAAAAAAAGTTTTCCGCGCAAAGCGCCCGCATCTTTTAGCATTGAATGCGGTGAATTTATGTATGATTTGTGGTTTTTCAGCGGTGAATTTTTTTTACCGCGCTCATCAGATTTCTTATAATAAAGAATCTGGCGTACTCGATTTCGAACCCTCTCACCTCCTGCATGGCACTAACTTCTTATTCCCCTGCGCCAACTCTCACATAATTCAATGATATTTCCCGTGAATTTAAGATAAGCGTTGATGTTAGCGGTAACTATATGTAAGCTTTGCACTTTAGCGGTGAAAATTTTTTCACCGCATACTGCTGGTAGCGGTGAAAAATTTTTCAAACGATTGAAAGTTTTTTTCCCACCGCATTTATCGCATTGAGCTGTAATCTTACACTTTTTCTCATATCTACCGCAAATCTTACATCTTTTAGAGATTTTTAGCGGTGACACCACGACCCGGCTTTTTTAATTACCTCGGTTTTTGTTTAAAGACGTACAATCAATGCAAAAGTTGTCAAACAGTTCTGATCATGCTTCAGCCATATAATGATCAGAGAGTTCATTCAAAGCAATAATTTTACACATATGGCGAAATGTAGGCTCCAAAGTTGGTTAAGCACTAGCATTAAATAATCCCCCAAACTACAATTTCACATTGCGGAATTAGAAAAAGTTACCCATAAAATGGGTAAAGAATACATTAAAAGGTAATATAACAGCGTTACTTTAAAAAACGGATTTAAGGCTACGATCTTTTTAACTTGGCTTCCGCAATTCTTTAATTGATAATCTTGTGAAAATCGAATGCTTATTTTTCTCTACAATGGCGCAGCTTATTTTCGATGTAACCCAATTCTGCAAAGCTCTTGTAAAGTCCGTGCATTAGCATGGCAAACAAAAAGGAATTGAATTAACCTCTCAGTTAAATTTCAACTAGGCAATCCAGGTCTCTTTCTCTCTCTCTCTCTCTCTTCTCTCTCCTCTCTCTCTCTCTCTCTCTCGCTCTCTCTCTCTCTCTCCTCTCTCTCTCTCTCTCTCTCTCGCTCTCGCTCTCGCTCTCGCTCTCGCTCTCGCTCTCGCTCTCGCTCTCGCTCTCGCTCTCGCTCTCGCTCTCGCTCTCGCTCTCTCTCTCTCTCTCTCTCTCTCCCTCTCTCTCTCTCTCTCTCTCTCTCTCTCTCTCTCTCTCGGCTCTCTCTCTCTCTCTCTCTCTCTCTCTCTCTCTCGCTCTCGCTCTCGCTCTCGCTCTCGCTCTCGCTCTCGCTCTCGCTCTCGCTCTCGCTCTCGCTCTCTCTCTCTCTCTCTCTCTCTCTCTCTCTCTCTCTCGCTCTCT
>NW_027451179.1:0-1000 GCF_964194025.1 Convolutriloba macropyga | reverse complement strand
CGATTTGGCGTAGCGAAATCGCTTTCAATTATTTATAGAGTATTTCGCTTAGCGAAAGATACTAAACTTTTGATACGTATAAATTAAGACTTTGGCGAATCGGATTCTAGTTAAAGAGTCAACTATTTTGAATTACGAAAATGAAGAGAATGAGTTTAGACAAAGTTAACAAAACTGATTAACAATTTGTTCATAAGATTACATTTCTAAATGCGGCAACTTACAATCACGAGACAATGTGAACAGACAAAAGATCATGCACAGGATGTAATCAAATATACAAGAAAACATAAGATTCGATCTTCAAAACTAGAACTAAATGAATGAACAAAATAAAGGTAGATGAAATGAACTAAATTAAATTAAACATAAAATGAACCAATTTAGCTACACCAAACAATAGCCCCAAACTAAAAATGTACTATTGTACCACAGGAGCTTTCAAACTACGAGAGGCACTTAAAAACTACGGCGTTTGTTCCAAAAATAACTACATACGGCAATACAATATAATTATGAATTTGCTCTATCTATTGTTGAAGTCAAAGTAGATTTCAGTGGAAATAGATGGTCAAATAAACATCAAATCGTTATCAAGCAATATGTAACGCAAAATCAAATTCAGCCAAACAATACTGAATATTCTGACAAAACTGAATGTTACGGGAAAAGTTCTCGAGAGCGTCGCAGAATTCAAATAAACGAGTTTCAAAAAAAACTAATCAAGGAACATTAAATTCAGCAGAGGAAAGTAAAGGCAATTCGTTTAAAATTCTTCAAGAGCATTGATAGATCTCACTTCGGAAAATTCAGAAGAGGAGCTTTTCAGAAAAAGTGAGTAGCTGTAAAAGATAAAATCCGCAAAAAACGTAGTTTTTAATATGCTGCTACAATCTAAAAGAAAAGAAGATCTCTATCAATCGATTGTGAAAGCTTTTGTAACACACACACACTCTCTCCCTCTCTCTCTCTCTCTCTCTCTCTCTCTCTCTCTTTCTCT
>NW_027451178.1:0-26815 GCF_964194025.1 Convolutriloba macropyga | reverse complement strand
ACGAGAAATACTGTCAAGGAATCGGGTTTTTATTAAATATTATTTAGTAATAATTTGTAACTACATTTTTGTGTATTTTTTGATGAAAAAAGGCCAAAAATGTGCAGAAATTGTTAATTTTTGAGGTAAGAATGTAGAATAAAATGTTCTATGCTAGTTATAAGGGAGTGGGCAACGAAGTTTTATAATGCGAAAGTTTGCTCGAACAATTAATAATGAGTTACTGGGTGTTGTTTGCATGTTATTTTTTATTAAATTTTTGTAATTTTTCGGCATTTTTTGACAAAAAGGTGAAAGAATTGATGTTTCTTGGTCGAAGAATGTAGAATAAAGTAATGTTTCTTAGTTTAAATGCAATTTGCAATGAAATTTTCTCATTTTAACAACTTGGCTAAACAAATAATAGTGATTAACTGGGTGCTGATTATTTGTTTTTTTTTTGTTATTTTTTATGTTTTTATTTAAAACAGTCACGATTTTGCGAACCAAATGTTCTAAAAGAACAGTCGGCTAAAATAGCTGACGTCCAATTGTACAGTATTCGGTGTACAAGGTCATTTCAAATATTTGTGTCAAAACTGTGGATAAAAAAATGAGAGATTAAAAACAAAAAGGGCAAGATTTGGACAATTTTGCCGGCGATTAACACATTTATGTATCTATGAAGAGTTTTTTGAAGTGTTCATGTATGACTTCACTACAAGTTAGACAAAACTTGGGTGTGGCAACTAGGCTGAGTTTGAGTTTGAGTTCTATTTTCAGCATATCTGTGCAACCGACCATGTAAAGCCAAAGTGAGGAAAATTGGTCTTAAATAATTTTATTGGTATTGCATTTTCTTTGCAATTCAATTCACAGCAAGCCGCATTTTTTAAATTCCTCTTACAGCGTGTTGATACCATTAAGCGTGTATTTCTTTTCCACAACGGAAACAAAGTTATGACTGAAGAAGTTTCCTTTCACGATAATAGTGACTTTCACCACGAAATTTCGCGCTCTAGCAAACGAATTGTTGCTGCTTCAGTGAAAACATACGAAACAACGGGAACATATATTAATCTACGACTTTTCAAAAAAGATTCCGAGGAATTTTGTTTTAACCAAAGAATAACTCTCTCAGCTGCTGAATTCGATCTTCTCGGCCAGAAATTAAAAACGATTCAAGTTCTATCGTCTCGAGGAACTGCAAAGAAAAAAAAACGAAGACAAAGATCTGTTTGTGAAATAGATCTCGAAGAAAGACCTCAGTGCGAAGCTGGAAGAGCAAAAAAAGCACGACAAAAAATAACAAATAAAGCAAGTGAAAGTGACAAAGAAAATTAATTAGCAAAATGGTGGAGGAAATGGTTGAGCGCACACCGGAATATTTTCGCCAGTTTTCCAAACAATATAATTACTTTATATGTCGAAGTGAGCCTATATTTGACCATACAATAACAAAGAACTTTGCCTACAGCTTGAATATGAATGACGATTTTTGTAAAGTACCTGGATCTCATTTTCAAGTTATACCTCCAATGGTCAACTTCCTAATTCTTTCAAGTCTACAGCATCCAAACCATTCATTATACCTTGTCTCTTTACCTGTTTCAAACTACGTATTAAAACTAACTGAACAAATACAGTTTATTGTGGAGAATTATTGAACAAAATTGAAGAAGCGGTGAACTACAACGAGCAACACCAATTGAACTTTGTAAACTCTAAGAGAAAATTACCTAACGTTGATTGTGTTTTTAGTAATAGTGTTCAAACTCATAGTGTTCACTAATAGTGTTCAAACTGATTTTTTGCCTACTTGTACGATTGATAGATTCTATAGTATTTATAACGGTGGTCTGTACGGGGAGCTTTCAAAAATACTTGATATATTAAATAGTGGCGATGGCTGTTTGAATGTTGACAATAGTTTGATTTTGATAAATTTTAACATGGAATCGAAATCTTCGAACTAATAATTGTGTTCTTTTGTTGTCTATGAAGAAAGATTTGAGCAAAAAAAATTAATCAAAAATGTTAGAGCATATGATTAGCAAAGCGTATTAAATCATTATCGTTCATATTCAACAATAAAGGATATTCGTAACCAAACATCACAGCCGCAATATAAATACAAAAAAATCCACATAGTTTTGAGTTTTGATTTTGAATTGGCTTAAGTTTGAGTACTTGAGTTACTTCATTGTAAAACTGTATCAGACGGGAATTCTATATTTGGTAGTTTTGTATCGGGATTCCAAGCGGGTCAACCATATAAACTTTGTTTTCGTGAAACAAAATAACCATCCAATGACTTCCTTCATTTTGTGCTGGTGAAGCATTAACTATAATAGAACCTTCTCTTGTTAGCTGTGGGAAATTGTCCACTGCAAAAACTCCGTACAAACAATATTTCAAATGAAAACATTTTCCCAACAAATAGCGTATTTCATCACTATCCATCGGTGGGGTAGGTTATAATTGAGTTTTTTGTCACCTTTCGTTCCGAATTAACAAAAACGTTGAGCTTCTTGCGCCCAGAAATAAAATTTCTACATTGGCCTCCAATGCTCCGTCAAATGTAAGTTGAACCGAAATTGAGCAGTTTGTAAGTTCTGAATGAATGAAATCATGAGAAGCTTCTTGCCTTGAAGTTAAATCAAAAGCTAGAATAAAGTGATTGGGATAATTTTCCAGAGTTATGCCATGCCCACCTTTGTCAAGAAAATTCAGTGCTTCCAGAGTATTGAAGTAAATGCGATGGTTAAAAGTTGTTGAGACCGGAGTTCCAATAATAGGTTGAACATTTCTATAAACAACAATTTGGCTCAAATTTAATTTCTGGTAGTGAAAAGGATTAGTGCGATTAGTTCCGAGGTATGCTTGATTTGTTGCCATCGCAATTATCATACGTCGTACAGGTTCTATCAAGAAAATATCCTCATGGCTCCAACTTCTAATTCCAGTTGTAGCTAAAAATGTTCGTGGCAATACTTCTGTATAGCGATACACGGCAGGTGTTTTTAGTAGAGTTTTCTCAATTGCCGTCAAAACATTGACTCTGAAACTACCGCAAAATCATTTGTTGATCTTCTGAATGAAATTCGCAGAGTAACACCTTTAAGTAAGTGTTTATCACAAATCAAAATATCACCCGCAGGCTTTTCAATAAAATATTTTTCCTGGGAATTAGCAACAAGAGCTTTTCTGGCCGCCACGTCGTCCGCGCGGCCGTCAGTGCCATCAATTTTAGCTGGCTCATCCTCGTAATAATATCCCTGACAAACCAGCCATGTGTTTTTTGCAGTTTTTCTGAAGAAAATTTTAACACCGTTAGCAGATACAGTGCATTCGGAAAATAAAGAATGTAATGCGTTGTTGCTAAAGTAATGCGCATCTGTATTTGTAGCATCAGTTTCTGTCCTTAAATTGCAGTCATTGTTTCGAGAGATTTTGTATTTAATTTCAAGGAGAAGTTTTTGTAAATCTATGAAATTGTTCCTATCGCCCAAAACTTCAAACTCAAGCATTGGACCATCCGGGGAATATGATGGTCCAACTTTTTGAGTAAAAGCATTGTCAAAAGTAATAAGTAGAGGCTGTTTTTCAAACAAATCAAAAGTGGTGTGTGTTGCCTCTGAGGGTATTAAATTAGTAATCATTTTGAACTTTAGAAAAGAAAATTGATCGACTTCTCGTCAAAGGCTTCTTCTTACGAATGCCTTGTATTGATTTTTCACCGCTAGTTTTTAATTAACGCATTCTTCATGTTTTGATCCACCCACTTGTTTGCTTACAGTTTTCTGCACAGTCGATTTTATTGCTTGTTTCGGAGACTTTTTCTTTGTAACAACCTCTAACAGCTAAGGAGCTGCTTGAACAAATAATTCACGTCCAATCTTTTTGGCTACAGGCCAAAGAAACTTTCTTGCAATCGGCAAGGCAGCTCTGCCAATACCTGCAGCTAAAGCCCCAAAACCACTTCCTCGTTAACGATAGTGTCCTGAAAAGTATGGTGATACCGATTGCTGTTGATAGTAGGCCTCCATTTAGTCGAATTTCTTGAAATTTTAAGTCAAAATAACTTTTCCTGTTCCAGCGAACGGAATTAATTGTCCGGTTTCTGTCCCCACTTGTATTTCAATTGACTGAAAATTTTTTGATAGTAACTTTTTGTATTCCAAGTTGCTGAAAACAATTCTGTGTGTTGGCTCAATTTCGCAGGGGCTACCGTTTTTCAGGCGTTGTTTTGAATCAATGACTCAAATAAGAGGAGCTTTAGTATCACCTACATACTGATACTCAATTATGTTAACGTAAAAAAAATCAGTTGCTTCCCTGCAGACAAATCAAAAGGATAATCACCAGCAAAAGCTTTTTCTTCGTCATCTGCCATGGTCAGATTTTCAAAAGTGTCCAACATTTTGTATCCAATATGATAACCACACCCATCATGAATACCGTTGAAACCTAGTATGCTTGGAATTTCGTTGTCCGGAAAAGTAATTCCTTCGTTTTTATCAAAAAAGAGGAATAAAACTCCGTTGATTTTGTTAAATTGAAAGTCAAAATGAGGCAATCCGCTAGCTGTTTTTAAGGATCTCAAAAGATGGTCCCGGTTTTTATAGGAACCAATTCCAATGATAGCTCGTTCTCCTCCGTATGGTCTGGAGACAGCATCAAATGGAGTACTTTTCTCATAAAACTTAAGGCCTTCAGAAGAAAATATCTTCAGATCACATTTGTTCACTTGATTTATTTTTGCCGGGAAGATAATTTCATTTAATGCAACTCGCCTATGCCCCTCCAAATTAATTTCTTCATTGAAATAATTTTTGAATGAGGACAAGGTGTTTTGAGGAAAATTATTCATCGAGGCTGCTGAAACTAAGTGAACCGTGAATTCATTCATGTTTTGCTTTTTCACTACTATTGTCTCTAACTTTGACCAACTCTAACTCATAAAATTTTCCTTTGACTGGCTCTTGGGTTGCGTCATTGAGACTATAAGTAGGGAGATTTGTTGTAGGTATATCGTAAATCTCAAAAACTTCGTTGGTAAATGTTTGCTTGCATCCTTTTCTAAAAGGAAGATCCGCTTTTGATATTCGCACAAAGTCACCAACCTAAAACTTTGGTCGACGAACTAGTTTTGTTGACGCATCAAAAATTGAAGATATCAAGTAAGGAACGCCTTTATTTGTCACTTTATTCGGCGCCAATTTCGTTACTCTGTTGACTCTAGAGTTAATGGTTTGTACAAAGCTCTGCAATTGATTAATATATTACGAGTATGTCTATTTGTCCTCTAAATACTTGTATATCAAATTCTTGGGCGATCGTATATTTCTTTCCGCAAATGCTGAAGTTTTTTTGCTATAAACTTCAATATCTTTTTTCTGACAAAGACTGCTGAAGGAGCCCTTAATTTCTGTACCAGCATCTACCCACACTTTTTTAGGTTGCTTGTTCTTTATCATTTTCTTGAACGCATCAGCTGTTGTTGTAGCGTACTTTGGTTTTAAAGGTTCGAAGCGTAGATAAAGTGAGAGAAAGTCCACCGCAGCCAACAAATATTTTACATCTTTGTTCTCTTTTGCTAATTTATCCATATAAGCCAAGTCTAGCGAACAAATCTCATTTATGTCGTAAGCAATAACTTTCAGTGTTGGAAATCTTTTTCTATAAATTTTATGTTTTGTGTGGGCATTTTTGCCCTCTAGGAACAATTTCACTTTACTTGGTTTCAATTTTGTTTTTTTTTGTAGATTTTTTATGCTTCCGTTTGTTCCGGGACCTTTCGCATATTTTAACTCAAGCAATTTTTTCTCATTCGTCGAAAGACTCCCAGTCCTTCTCCTCTTGCTGAGTTCTGTCTTCCGTTGAGGTTTCGAAACCACTTCCGGCTTCTGAGGATTCCTCAGTAAGTAATTGGCTGGTTTCTTTGTGCTTGATTCTTTTTGGCGCAAAATTTTCTTTTTGTATTTTTGTTTGGTAAATCTTTTGGTTCTTTTCCGGATCGCAATTTTAGCATTACTCTTGATCACCAAGTCTTCTTTTATGTTTAAAGCCTCTAGAATCTTGAAACAATCTGGATTATTTTGTTTTTCAGTTGGTTGCTGCAAATCATAGAGAAAAATGGGAGCAATTATTCCTGTCGCTGTTCCGTCAACAATGAAATTCTCTTTTTCTTCTATATATGAACTTTTTTTGATTCTTTAAGGGGTTAACTATTTTCTCCGTCCTGGTATACTTTGCTGGCGCTAGCATGTTGAGATTTTGAAGAACTTTGTCCGCATGTACTTTTGACAACTCAGTAGGATCAGTTGTTTCCCTTGTATCCAAAATTTCATGGTTCTCTTTGTCAGTGTTTTCATTTGGTCGCATACGGTTCAAAAACGAAAATTGCGCACCTCTATGCTGAACTCTGGGATCATTTAGAATTTGTGAGGAATATGTTTGCTCCTTCATAAACTGATTTTTGGGAGTCAAAATAAACTCTTCAGCATTTGACATTGCTTAACTCAAATGGATGAATCAAAATTTAATAATGAGTTGAATCAGTTCAAAACCGGTTTTTGTTAGTAAAAGTGCTCGCCGTTTATCCATTGATGACTTTTTCTTGAGAACGCCTTCGAATATGTGTCTGTAATTTTGTAAGTCTCTTACTTTCACTCTAACATGGCCCAGTAAAACATTGTGAAGACATTCACACAAAACCAGTATAGCATCACTATCACAACTACGCAAATATTTCCTTAACTGTTTTGGCTGCAGATGCAACATTTGCTTCAGTATAGATAAATTTTTCTCTTTCATTGTTTAGAGGAGTTGTTTCTGCTTTATCAGATGGAAGATAGAAAACTGAAGGACCTGGCTCAGTAATATTTGAACAGTATCGTAAACGATCAGAAGTCTTTGGATCAAGATCGATAAGCAAATGCCCAAACGGTTCTTTCGTTGCCAATTGATAGCAATGTTTTAAAAATTTAACAAGTTTCAACTGTTTACCTAAAAATTTGACTTGTTGAATATCACGGGCTGATTTGAACAGAAAGATGTGTGTCGTGTTCAAGTTGATTGTACGAGACCACTTGCTCTGTTGATAAAGGTTGTGCTTGATATAAATAACATTAATGTGTTTGTGACGCCCTGCAGTGGCCAATTTAACAAATTCTTTGTCATTGTAAATTTCTTCGCACGAGTCGTCTATTATCAGAAGACAGTTTGCAAGACTATTCAAAAATTCAAAATTGGCGTACTTTTTAAACGTAACACCAAGTGTTTTCTCCCTTTTGATGTATATTTGTTGCATTTCTCTGTATAAAAATATGATGTTGTTAAATTTTGGGTAAAAATTGTTTGCAATCAACATTTTAAAAATTAACTCTGTTTTGCCACAACCTGAAGGCCCTACAACGGCCATAAAGACTATACCTTGCGTAGATATAATCTTATTCATAGTCTTGGCTTTGGTAAAATGTATCCAACTAAACTTGACAATATTGATATCCAAACTGAAGTTTCTTCACAATTTGGTTTTAA
Source organism: Convolutriloba macropyga (assembly GCF_964194025.1). Taxonomy (NCBI): domain Eukaryota; kingdom Metazoa; phylum Xenacoelomorpha; order Acoela; family Convolutidae; genus Convolutriloba; species Convolutriloba macropyga. Next base: position 19,291 of record NW_027451178.1, on the reverse strand, counting down.
AATGGTTAATTTAACAATACAAAGTGATATCAGCAGTAAAATAACAAACATTTGAACGAAAAATACAACTTCTGACCGTGGCAACGTTGTTTGATTGCAAAATTTCCATGAAGATTTGCTGCTACTTTCTTTTTGAAAAAAACTTTCTTCTACAACAGCGTCAACTTGATCAACTGTTACTCCCTCCATCTCGAGACAAAATAAAGTTTTTTTAAAAAATGTATTGAGAAAAAGTCACCATATATAAAACAATTCATAGCAATTGAACTCAGTTAGAAGGTCTTTCATATGAACCATAGAGCACTCCGAGAGTCTCTCAGTTTTGTCATAATGAACAATATTGTGTACCTTTTCTTCCTTCACCAAGTGTTGAATCTCCTTTGGCAGTGAAGGATCGTTCTTGTCAATTTCTTCACCAACAGGGTGTTTCGACATCAGTAAGAGTCACGGAGGACAGACTCTGGGTTGAGTTTTTGACATTCTGCTTTCTCCACTGAAGAAAAGGTTCAATATAATATACTAAATGAGTAAATGAACGAATTTCGTCCTCAGTCAGCAACAATTTAACTTTTCTCTGTAAAAACTGGTTTTCGGTTTTTATTTTTTCGTCTTTGGAAATTCAAAGACTCAGATTCCCGTCCCCCGTAATCAAGGCGCAAATTGTTGAACTCGGTGACAAGGGTGCTTCCACCTTCGTCAATTCTTCTCTCATTTGTTAACCAGTTGAAATATAATATGGCTTTTTCTTTTGCAAAATGTTTGATGAAAATGTTTTTGCCCACTGAATGATTTTGACAGTTTTGTGTAAAATAGTTCACAGATATCGAAGGACACGCAAATGAATTCAGATCAGTGATAGAGCACTCAAGCAAATTTGACAAAAAATTTACTTTTTCCTCTCCCTTAGCGTAGAATATTGCACCCGGATTCTCAAGCGAACGCTTTGAATTATTTGTGTGAGATAAATATAGGGATAGTTTCCTGTTTCCCAATCAATGCCGTGCAAATTTCTAGTCAACCAAGTGAAAGATTGCTTTTGTTGAGTTGTTAACTCACTATAAGTTGTTGGAGGTAAAAATGACACGCAGTCCAGATAGTCCTCGGTGCAAACACCAAGTTCTTTAACAATAAGTTTTTCTTTTTTGTGACGAAACCCTTCAACGTCTAACACAAATGTTTTGCTACTCAGCATTCCAATAAATGAAAATTGACGGATGAAAAACTTTTATATATAAGCAAAACAATATTCCTGACAATTGTCCGCTAAAACAGTTGCTGCTTTTCCACAGAAGCATATAAGAGTAGCCAGGTCCTTGGTTATTTATTTCGTATATGAACCACCTGCGTGGTGTAAAATAGCGTGCAAACGTAAAACTTTTGAGATTTTCAAGTATTTATCTATTTAAGAATTATCTATGCCGATAGTAACACCGTAGAGCCTCAATTTTAGCGCTATATCAAAATCAAACTCTTCAATTTTACTAAAATATGCACTTGTAGCCAGAAAATAATTTAAACTTACACTGTTGTTTGGGTATAGTGATGAAACCAATAAATAATTTTCTTGGATCCTGTTCAAACAGTTTCTGCATACAATTGGTTTTTCAAGACGCATACTTTCTTTTCGCTAGCCTGGCTGCGCAACAAAATGATTGGGAATATAGGAAAATGGATTATTGACCATTGAGTCGCGAAAACAATTTATTAACAACAGACAAAATGGGATTTGATAAATTAAGCACATATTAACAACAGACAAAATGGGAATTGATAAATTAAGCACATACTTAATCCTGATCATATAAAAGCAAATTCCTTTGAAACTTTCAAGATAAGGAAGCAGTAAAAGATTTTTCCTAGCATATGCTGGTCTTAGTGTGTATGTATCCTCATAAATGATTTACAAAATACACTAGTAACCACACAAACACACACACACACGCACACACAAAAAATTTATACAAAAATGTTAACTTATACCTTTGATTACAATTGATAAGAAAGTATTAAATACGTTCGAGTGCTATGCAGACACGAAAGGTAGCGTAAAAGCACTGAGGTCAAGTTTTCTTCCAAAACTTAAAAAACCCGCGAGTGTAACAAAACACTATTGCGAGAACACATGTTAAGTCCCAGAAGTTCCACACTAACAAACCTTAAAACCTTATATATCGTTTGATCTACATGGCATTCCTCTGATCAACGCTGTTTGGTATTTGAACAACATACTGCTTTCATTAATTGCTCCAGATAAGAAAGTAAAAAAATTGGGTGTGTACAGCTGGCACGGAAAGATTGGAAAAGATAAAACGAAAACCATACTAAGGTTCACTTAAAATACAAGGATTTGAGTGTAATGAACTTATGTGTAATAGCTACTTGAGTGACCTTTTACAACAAAAATGGAAGGAATTGATTGAACACGCCTTAGTTTAGAATTATAACTGAACTTTTCATTTCCTAATTTTCGCTTCAACTTTCATTTGCTCAATTCCAAATTTTATTTAGCAGAACTGTTCCTGGATTTTGACAACAGATTCTTATTGTTTAATTCGATTACCAAAATTCTGATATAATCAAAGAAATAATTCTAATGTCTCCTCTAGCAATCATTCTAAAGGCGGAATCGACGCCTGACAGCCGAACAACTGCTTTTGAGACTTACAGAAAACAGACTGTTATCATTGTACAGCAGGACTATCAGTTAGATGAGTGGGTTACAGTAAATCACATGGCTGTGCCTATTGTGATTTTTGATTTTATTCAGTCATTTCGATTTGAGAAAGGCCTTATGAAAAGAGCTCAATACTTGTTGGATTTTGTAACTTCTTATGTCAGAGAGTTTGTTTTCGACCCAGACACATTGGACAAGGGAGTACGGAAAAATTTTTACGATTATGACGTGAAAGAAATCCCGCTGTATGAAAATCAAGAGGGCTACTGGAGAAATCTTGAAATAGTTGAAAGCATTTGGAAAATGAAACCAGATATTGAGAGCCCAGAAACTTTTAGCGAACCACAAACACCTGCCATGGTTCATGATAAAATTTTCTGTACACCTGAAAACAAACCAGATGATGTTTCGAGCAGTGGAAGCCTTGCGACTCCACCTGTGAGCAAGTGTTTTGCACCAAAGAAACGAAGAATCGATCTCAATTATGAAAACTAAATCAAACTTATTCCTTTGTTGATATTGTTTGTTGAGTTTGTGACATTCTTTTGTGAAGCTGACTATATAAATTTTCAGCTATTTTATAATTGAATTCTCAGATCATTCAGTTTATTTCAAGTATCAAATGTTAGCAAAAAAAAGCACTTCATTTTATTCGTGGAAAAAGTCACTATTATCGTGAAAGGAAAATTTTTCAGTCATAACTTTTTTCCGTTGTGGACAAGGAATACACTCTTAATGGTATCAACACGCTGTAAGAGGGATTTAAAAAATGCGGCTTGCTTTGAATTGAATTGCAAAGAAAATGCAATACCAATAAAAGTATTTAAGACCAATTTTCCTCACTTTGGCTTTACATGGTCGATTGCACAGATATGCTAAAAATAGAACTCAAACTCAAACTCAGCCTAGTTGACACACCCAAGTTTTGTCTAACATGTAGTGAAGTCATACATGAACACTTCAAAGAAGTCTTCATAGATACAAAAATGTGTTAATCGCGGGCAAAATTGTCCAAATCATGCCCTTTTTGTTTTTAATCTCTCACACTTTTTTATCCACAATTTCGACACAAATATTTGAATTGACCTTGTACACTGAATACTGTACAATTGGACGTCAGCTATTTTAGCCGACTGTTCTTTTAGAAAATTTGGTTCGCAAAATCGTGATTGTTTTAAATAAAAACATAAAAAACAAATAATCAGCACCCAGTTAATCACTATTATTTGTTTCGCCAAGTTGTTAAAATGAGAAAATTTCATTGCAAATTGCATTTAAACTAAGAAACATTACTTTATTCTACATTCTTCGACCAAGAAACATCAATTCTTTCACCTTTTTGTCAAAAAATGCCGAAAAATTACAAAAATTTAATAAAAAATAACATGCAAACAACACCCAATAACTCATTATTAATTGTTCGAGCAAACTTTCGCATTATAAAACTTCGTTGCCCACTCCCTTATAACTAGCATAGAACATTTTATTCTACATTCTTACCTCAAAAATTAACAATTTCTGCACATTTTTGGCCTTTTTTCATCAAAAAATAAAAAAATATAGTTAAAAGTTATCACTAAATAATATTTAATATAAAACCGATTCCTTGACAGTATTTCTCGTAACATATTTTAACAGTTTTTAAATTGTATGAAAATGCTTATTGGCGGCGAAAAACAATTTTTTTTTTACTTTTTTACTACCAAAAACAGCAATTTTTGCCCTTTTTTTTTCAAAATTTTGTCTGTTTTTGACGCAAAATGGATTCAAAAATACACCTTAAGCGCTCCACTCAAACTATTTTCAACCCATAAATTTACCAAAATTCAATTGGCCCCCATATCAAGCATTTACCGTCACAGTAATAAAGCGATAAAATCACTTTTTTAGCGGATTTTCAGACAAATTTTAAACCCCAATTTCTTCAATTTCTCGGTCATTTTTCACGATATTTTGTCCCCCATTCATTCTCATGCGCTATTTTTAGTTCGAAACTGAACTTGAAACTTCTCTCCAGGCTTGAAATTCCAACAAACTTCCAATTTCAATACTTCGCACTTGCCTGTTAATTCAAACATATGGGCAATAAGACCCATAAAATTATTACCACTTGTGCTGTCTCAGACTCGCAAAACTATTAATTTTCTTACATTGAAACGAAAATTTATCAAAATTAAACTATCTTTTTCTTCCCTTACCTCAATATTCCATCAGGTTAGTCACTTTCGCTTTTCAGTCCTTCATTAGTCTCATTAGACTAGAAAAAGGATTCAGAATTTTATAAAAAATTTGCAAAAATTTCGAAAAATTTTACAAGTTTCACTCATTCACCACACCAACTTTTTTCCAAAAATTTTTTGTTCCACCACTCTCACAACACCAAATTCACAAAAAACTACAAGTCTTTGCCAACCACGAAAAACAAAATTTTCGCAAAATTTTCGAAAAATTTTCGAAATATTTTACAAGTTTCACTCATTCACCACACCAACTTTTTTCTAAAAATTTTACAAGTTCCACCACTCTCACAACATCTAATTCACAAACGACTACAAGTCCTTGCCAATCACGAAAAACAAAATTTTCGCAAAGTTTTCGAAAAATTTTACAAGTTTCTATCATTCACACCACCAAAATTTTTTTCCAAAAATTTTACAAGCTCCACCACTCTCACAACACCAAATTCTCAAAAAAATTACAAGTCTTTGCCAACCTCGAGAAACAAAATTTTCGAGAAATTTTACAAGTTTTCGAAAAGGATACCTAAAAAGGCCATGCCTGTATTGTAACGGGGGGACAGGTCCCCCCCCCCCGTTACAAACCAGGCATTTTCACTACTACTTACGTCTTCACTTTTGTTCAATGTTCAATTCATTCAGCCTGATTGCATTACAAAATTTAAAGCACATAACTTTTTCTCGAATATATTTTTCAAAGCAAGGACAACTAGCCAACTTAAGTAGTTCATTCAAGTTAACAAATTAACAGATAGGCTAGCTAAAAAAACCGCTTTTTTAGTTCCATGTTTCTAGTAAAATAGTTCGTGTGGAAATTCCTAATAAACAATTTAATATCCTATTCGGACAATTCTCTGATATTTGATGGAAGATTGATTTTAGCTAAACGGTTTTGCGCAATTATTGATCTGTTTGTTAGTGAAAATTTCTTTTTAACTGTTGTCGTTTTTAGTGATTTTATGAGGCCAATTTTTTCATTGCGTGTTCTTGTCAATGTTGTAGTTTTATTAGAGAAAATGCCTTTCCGATACATTTGAAAGACAAGTGTAAACATTTCAAACAAATAGAGGTCAAAACAGTGTCTGTTTGGACTCGTTCAAAAATATCTGAAACCTGGTCAAGTTTGCGACTATAGGAAATTAATTGCAAAATGTGGTTTTGGACACCAAAATTTCATTCAAGCTTGATTTATAACAACCTCCATACACAAAAATATCGTTGGAAATATTAGATTTTAAAATGAAAAAAAGAGGAATTTTCGTGAAAAGTATGACCTGATTTTACAAAAATCTCGCATATCCTTGATAATTTAATTTTCAGTGTACTAAAATGGTATTTAAAGGACAAATTTTTATCGATGTAGGCACCCAGGTTTTTGAATTGGTCTGTACAGGTCAGTTCATTTGTCAGCTTGGACTTATATTTTTTTATGTTTTTTTTTCATTGTAAAACTCAGTTTTTTTTCTCATTCCCAGTTATCTTATTATTGTCACACCATTTTTGTAAAAATTTAGCTCATTGTTCATTTTATGCTTTGCAATGGTAGCACTGTAACAATGACGATGAGTGTAATCCGCAAAATGAGCAATCTGTTCTGTGAATTCATCTCGTAAATCGTTATTTTACACAAGAAATAATAGGGTTACTCCATACGACACAATTGGTACTCCATACAACATCCTTGCGGTACTCCATACGACACAAGCGCCCCTAAAGACTCAGAATTTTCAATTAAGACCAATTGATATCGGTTTTTCAAGTAACCAGGAAACAGTTGTTGTAATTTGCCTCCAATGCCAAAGCTATTAAGATTTTTCAACAGTATAGAAGGATCAACAGTATCAAATGTTTCTTTGAAATCAATGAAAGCAGCAAATGCTAACTCTCTTTCTTCTTTGATTACTCTGAGATGTTCTGTCAATTTCAGTATTGCACCCATGCAAGACTTTTTGGGCTGAAAACCGTATTGGTGTACCGATAGTAGTTTATGTTTTTTGAAAAAACACAGCAGCCTTTTTTGTGAAAATTTTTCAAATATTTTTGATATTGCCAGTAATAGTCTTATGGGGTGATAGTTTTCAGCCTCACTAGGGTCACCATTCTTATATTTTTTTATTTTGGCAATTTTAAAATTATTTGGAAAATCACCAGAACTTGCCAAACTGTTAAACAATTCAACCAAGTAAGGACGAGCTTTCAACGACTTTAGAACGAGCATTAAAATTTACGGGTTGCTTGTTTTTTGCTAATTTTTTCCCTACGTTTGCGAAAAAGTTTTTAAAACATTCACTTTTGAAAATGAATTTATTCAAAAATTGTTTTTTGCAGTTTCAAATAGCCTTTGCGACTTCAATTTTTGATGTATTATACTTTCCTTTATTGAGCTCCGACGGATTTTTTTTTGCAATTTTTATAAGCACGATGACATTTTCCTATAAGTTTTTTTGAACTATCCTGGTCCTGTTGTGTCTTGTTGAGCCATCCTTGATTTACAAACCAGTTGTTTCTGAGCATACGGGACGAATTTATTGAAGCTGCAGTTAATAGCTTGGACTTTATTTGAAATAAATGATCAACATTCGATTTAGGTGCGAAAGATCTGAGTTTTTGATCTACTACAAACAAACATTTCAGAAGTGTATCTTTATTTTTGAAAACATTTAAATCACGTTGGTAAATCATAATTAAATTGTTTTTGTTTTTTTTTGTCTAGAAAAGGTATGTCTGATCACAAAGCGCAATGATCAGAAAAATGTGATTCCTTTGTAGAAACGTGAAGACATTCGTTCGCAATAGTATGATCAAGACAAGAACCACCACTTTCGTTAGATTTTTTATTTGTTTGTTTTTTAAAGAGAAGCCGTAACATTCTAAAAGGTTTTTGTATTTGGTGACATTTTAAGTCTTATCCAATATTTTAATATTGAAATCACCGCAAATAATTTTTTTTCGTTTTTTGAGCAAGTTATTTGCTGCAAGATTCCATCAAGTGCCTCGAAAAAATTGTTTAGTTTTTGATTGGGTGGTCCATGGACTGCGCATATTTGAATGCAACACTTATGATCTGGTTGTTGCTTTATGGTCAAACTTTCAGTGTTCACATTTGTTTCTATGATATTGTAAGGTATCCCATTTTTGATATATATGATACCATTGATATATAGCTATACCACCTCCACGTCTCCTACTTCTGTTTTGAAGAATAGGGTTCTGGTATCCGTTTATTTTATAAATATCAGGCATTTTGTCTTTTTACAGCTAAGTTTCGCTAAAGCAAAGTAATTTTGGTTCATTTAGGCACTCTACTAAGACCTCAATTTGATCATGATGGGAACGTAACGATCTAACTTTGAGAAACAAAAAGTTTGGGCTTGTAGCTTGAAGTTGTCTTTCCTTTTTCCTAGGTTGTTGGAGATGCATATACTTTGATTGTTGTGTTGACTAAGTACCGTTTAAAGCGATGGATTTGATATGAAGACATTGTGGGTTTGATTTCAACTAAGATTCCAAAACCGTCCAACTTTGGCTGCCCCCTTTAACATTGTTTTGTGTGATCCTATAAGAGTGTAAAATCGAAAAAAAGTTCCCTCATTCCAGTGCTCTCTTACTCTTATATAGGTTTGGAGGTAAAAACTTTAGGAGATCAATTCAACCTATCACTCCAATAATCCGTCAGTCATTCATCGATTGGAGTCAACATTTATTTTTTCCACTTCGTCCTCGTCCCTGTTTTTAACCCAGAAGTGATTTTTAAGAAAAAAAACATAACAACGCTGATGATATTTACAATGTGTTAATCAATTTTAAACAAACACAGGAAAATTAATTAACTTAACATCGTTATGTCTTCAAATTGTATGGCGCTATAAAGCTCAGGGTCACTTAAAAAGAACTACAAAACTTTTCATGCATAGACGTTTTTCTATAGTTCAGTGTCAGTTTGTTTGCATATTGCAAAGATTGTTGATTCGAAATGTTACTAACTGATGCGTTCGTGTACGTGAACAAAACCAATTGTTACTAGCCTTCCTCATTAGCTACACAATGGGCTGCAGTGATAACCCATCTTGTATCAATAAGAGTACCCCCACAGAAACCCTTCTGTCTCCCCTCTCTTGCCTCCAACAATTTCACTTTCACGTAGAATAGGTTTTGCAAGCTGGGCGTACCATGGACGATAAACGAAATTGTGGAAGTTGATAAAGTCCTGTTTCAATTATCATAAAAAATGTGAAAAAAAAAGAAATTAATCTTGTTGAAAACTTAATTTGCGGGCAACTTGGGGTACGAATAAGTATTCATCAGTGATTAATGAGTAGAAATGCCACATCCAGCACCGAATTGAATCTCAGGATGGGATCGAGAACCAAAAGAGAGACCCAAACATGGGCCAGACTGACTGATTTGAGTAAAGGACATGGGGGGGGGGGGACAACATGGGGGGAAATTGGGAAAAACAATCCCAAGACCGGCTAGTTTCTTTTTGTATTTGGCGCATCTCAACTCATTTACGTATCAAATCACAAACCATCTTAGTGGAATCAATTGTTATGTAAAGTTTGCTAACTATTCTGTACGGTTTTTATTTAGTAACAAAAACAAATTATATGATGTTTTAAGTTAATATTATTTCAATATGATGTCAATTATACAACTACAATCCAATGCTATGTACAAACTGGCACCTTCGAAAATCAGGGATTTTGCCAACAATAGCTCGGGTTCCTCCTACAAGTTTTGAAAACACATTTCAATTTTCAATCTCGGAGGACACCAGTTATGCGATAATTTAAGCAATCTATAATAATAATAATAATATTAATAAATTCGTATGTGATATACAAAGAATACAGTCATCAATCATGTATACCGCGCGAGCACCACAAGGCTGAAAGCCCGTGTAAGGGGCCGCTTTAGAGCTTCTTTTCACGTAAATTTTCCCTTGGTGTTACATTTCTTAAAAAGAGTAGTCAATTGTAGATACTTGTTCTAATGCTAGTGAAAAATGTCACTGAACACAATAAAATGGATCAAGTACCATAAAAGATTATTGAAAACTTCCAAGTCTAAAATGTAGTTGTCCCTTATTTTATGAAGAAATTCATTCAAGTTTTGCTTCCCACAACCAATTGCTTTTCTTGTTATTGCTTCGTCGAATTTTGTTAGTACGTTATACAATAAGCGAACTCTGACTGATAACCGCTTTGACCTACTTTACAGTCCAGTGAAATTGTTGTTATATAATAATTTCATATTCCAAAACAGCAAATATAATTTTTATTTTCGCCCCTTTCATTTTGACCAATTTGAACAATCTGATGTTCAAATTTCCCTTTCGCTCCTCAAAACATGGTTTAAAAAGAAGTGATCTGATTTTGGCATTTAAATCGAGTATTTTCCAAGAAATGCAAATAATTGTTTTCTTCTCGGAAACGAGAACCAAAACAAAAATCGGCAAAGACATGCGTCAAGGATAGCGAAAATATATATTTTTGTTTTATTTATGTTAACAATTTTTCACCTTTATTGACATTAATTCTCAAAAGCAAAAAGGACTCTTCTAACTATTCCAATGAATGCAAAATTTCTAATTGAAAAGACAAATCAGTTAGTTGAAAACAAAAGTTGTGAAGCATATTTTTAAGTAAAAATTTTTATGACTTCTATTTAGCAGCAAGGTCCTATTTGAAATGCAAAATTTTCTTCTACACTTTGCAACAGTCTGTTAGTTTTTCGTGAAGCAAAACTGTTTTTTGTGAGCATATTTAACAGTTTACACAATACTCAATTTGTGTATTTCATTGAAATTATAACTGTGGGTGTCAAATAACCATAATTTTTTCAATAAAACAAATTTTTTAAATATGCAGTTCACTTGAGCTGAAGTGGTTTGTGCTATTGGTTTCTAAATTCCAAAACATTTTAAAAAAACTCTATGATTTGTCTCATTGTAAATAAATTACCTAGGCGACTTGATTTCTCTTGAAACTCTATTTCATAAGAAGAAGAGCAGTTGTCGATTTTTCAACAAGTCGACAACACCAGCTAACTGCCATTGAAGATGCCAATAATAGATTTTAGATTCCAAACAGCAAAAGTCTAGATAATGATCTTTTTGCGTTCTCACGCAGAGGTGAGTAATTAACTACAATAAAAATTATTTCTCACTTTTTTCTTCAAGTTTCTTTTATTCTAATTGTGCACGGGTTCAAAATTATTAGATAGCGTTCTTTAAACGCAAGAACTATTGGTCAAAAAGGTATAGTCCCAATATGAGATGGAAGATCTCATAAATAATCACAGTTTGACATATGCATTTAACGTTTGTCCTATTGTTATATGAACCCTTTTTTCCTGGTAGCAACTTATGGTTACGCAATATAGACAAGCCGTTTTTTGACAATTGAATTTTTTTACGCGTAGTAATTCATTATTTTCCACTTCTCTGGTTAGAATTTACAGAAACTAAAACAAACGGTTTTTACCAAGAGTTTCTACCAATAATATTGCCTTTTGGTCGGATACTTCCTGAATCAACACCTTGTCATTGAAGTCTCCGCAATCACGATAGATTTGGATATTTTGAAAGATTCATAAACTCTAGTTAGTAATCATTGTTCCGACCGCTCATGAGGAGGGAGGAAATACATGCACAACTGGGTTTTTTTGTTCAGACAATTTTGAGCGATCGATATATTCATCGCAGAGTGTTTTGAGCGGTATCCTTAAAAAGATCATCCAGCGTAGAATATGAAACTAAAAGAAATTTTTTCCGATTTCCGTTTTCTAGTGCGAGTTATCGTGGTTTAATTTTTTGGGAATATTAGACCGATTTGCGTTATTTTTATTCAAATTTTCCGGAAATTTTGCCTAAAATTTCGTCAATTTTGCAAAAATATGTCAAAATTGTTTACATTAGTCCTGCTGATTTATTTTTAAAGACAAAAAAGTATTAGTGACATTTTTAATTTATATTTTTTTGTCTACATAATTTTTTTCTACATAATTCAAAGTTCAGACTTTTTTATCAGAAATTTTCCGATATAGGCTTTCTCAATCCAAATTGAATAAACTTGCCGGAGGCACACGCCAAAAGACAATCAACACAATTTTTGTAAACGGTTTTAGAATGTCTAGGAATTTAGAAAGCATTAGCCCAAACCACTTCAGCTCAATTGAACTGCATATTTTAAAAATCTGTTTTATTGAAAAATTATGGTTATTTGACACCCACAGTTATAATTGCAATGAAATACACAAATTGAGTATTGTGTAAACTGTTAAATATGCTCACAAAAAACAGTTTTGCTTCAGGAAAAACTAACAGACTGTTGCAAAGCGTAAAAGAAAATTTTCACTTCAAATAGGACCTTGCTGCTAAATAGAAGTCATAAAAGTTTTTACTTAAAAATATGCTTCACAACTGATTTGTCTTTTCAATTAGAATTTTTGCATTCATTGGCAGAATTAAAAGAGTCCTTTTTGCTTTTGAGAATTAATGTCACGAAAGGTGAAAAATTGTTAACATAAATAAAATAAAAATATATAATTTCGCTATCCTTGACGCATGTCTTTGACGATTTTTGTTTTGCTTCTCGTTTCCGAGAAGAAAACAATTTTTTGCATTTCTTGGAAAATACTCGATTTAAATGCCAAAATTAGATCACTTCTTTTTAAACCATGTTTTAAGGAGCGAAAAGGAAATTTGAACATCAGATTGTTCAAATTGGTCAAAATGAAAGGGGCGAATTTAAAAATTATATTTGCTGTTTTGGAATATGAAATTATTATATAACAACAATTTGACTGGACTGTAAAGTAGGTCAAAGCGGTTATCAGTCAGAGTTCGCTTATTGTATAACGTACTGGCAAAATTTGACGAAGCAATAATAAGAAAAGCAGTTGGGTGTGGACGTGTAGCAAATCCATTGTTTTAAATAATTAGTTATGATTTCACTGGCTTCGACAAGTGTTTTTCGCAAAAAAGTAAATTAATTCTTAATTTTTGTCAATTTTAACGTTTTTTAAGAGACGTTAGACTTTCACTGAATAACAAAAATCTCGAGAGCTTCCTTTGGACGAATAAATGATCCTATTTGATGATTTCAGTATGTAGCTACTGGCTTTCTTGACTTTGAAATTCTTGAATTCGAAAAACACAATAGAACTATTTTATTTTGCCCCTTTTTTGTCTACCTGTTACCTACTCTCATTAATGAGAGGTAGAATACAATATTTTGTCGTTTGAGGGTGGCTCAATTTAACATATTTTGAGGGGCAAAATATGGCTTTACGGCTTTGACTGCGTTTTTTTGCAAGTTTTAATTGCATTTTTGTTTGTTGTCTTTATTTGTTGTTCTTTTTGCAACGGCATAAAATGGCAGTTCTTAATGCCATCCTATAGAGACCCATGTGATTATAAACACGTTAGATGTTTGCCATTGCTATCTAATGGTTTTCATTACTTGGATGTTAATTGTTTTTAAAAATGGATGCCAATTTTTATCTTTGGTGTTTTTTTGTTCTTTTCTTTCCAATTGTTACTAGACATTATTATGGGGTTGTCGCATATCCTTTCTATTGAAGTTCAAGTTTTTCTGTCTAAGTTTTATCTGACGCTATTTTGGCCTTGTTAATAAACTTTCTTTTTTTAAAAGAAAATGGACATACAGTTTTGGATATAATTAATTTTTGTTGTTATTGTTGTTTGATTGTGTTTTTCGTCTTGACGTGCTTTCTTAATGATGGCTGTTCTCATCACTCTAATGTGGCATTTTTACTCCTCTGAGATTTTTTCGTTGGAGGCTATCTTTTTCTTCATACACATTTTTTTTGAAGACTTGAATTTTTTGGGTTTTTCTATCTGTTCCTCATTTGGTAGACATTTATGCCAAAAATGCGGATGAGCGGGGTTGAAACTTTATGTGCAAACGCGCATTACCGATCCTCCTTGTTTTAATTTTAAAGAAAGAAGTAATCAAATAGAAAAAATTGAAAATGTTCTGAAACAAGACTTGCTGTATATTCCTCTTGAAGCGATCGGCTCTTCGTTCATATACCTCGGTTTTCACGAGATTGAACTGAAAATTGTTGATTAAAATGTGGAGCCACAGAAATGTAATAGAAATATTTACTTTTGGAATCATTCTTTCTCAAATCTGGCGATTGTAATAAAGCAAATTTGTGTTGGAGGCCTTATTGACCACCACTATTCATTGATGTCCAAATTTTGTTTGTTTGATTGATCGTGAACGTCAACCAACTAAACAAATGTTAGAAAAGTTTCTCTGTATTGAAAACATCGGAAGATAAATTGAATCGCCGGCTAAAAGTTTGTCTTAATCAATAATCACTCATTTTAATATCTGTCCCAGCCGCACGATTGGTCAATATGGGACTTGGTCGATCACTGTACAGATGTATGGAGTGACTGTTTTAGTCCAGAGATAGAGGAAAAATAATTTTGACAATTCATTGAACCAGAAAAAGGACATAGTCGGATATTGTCGATTGATAGCCATTTTTCAAAATCAGAGACATTATGTAACACTCCGTTCTTGTTTTTTCTTTACATTAGATAGAGAGAAAAAAATTTTCTTTTTATAAAGCATAATTTTTTGCAGAAACAAAATTCTAATGACTATGTCCCTCCCCGGTTATTCAGACAGATCGCTTATTTTCTAAAAAGGGATTTGCGTTTACTCTATTCTTCGACATTTGGCGATAGTAATTAGTCGATTAGTATACGCAGCAACAGATACGATTTTGCAGAGCAGAAATTGAAATAAAGAAGTAAACAAGAGAATGATTAAAAATTATAGTATAAACTAAATTTTCACGTGTCAAGAATGAACGGCATATGAACAAAGTTTAGAAATTACGGGTCAATTTACAGGAATCGGGGTATCACATCGCAGCCTTCAATATTAACTACAAAACAGATGATGACTATGTATCACAACCCCTTTAACTAAGCTGCTGCATTTCAGCTGAAGCAAATTGTTCAGTCAATTTTGGTCCATAAACTTAAAACGTCAGACAGTGTGGAACGAAATAAAATTTTAATTGAAGGGATTTTCATCTCTCTAATTTTTCATGGAGATTTCGAGGGTTATCTTTGTGAAACCTTGGATTTTTATCCCAAATTTGTTCATTTTTAAATTCTCTTCACATCAGACCTTTACTCTTTGTCAAATTACATCTAACATTTAGCACACTAAAGTTTTTGAACAACCTGACTAAAGGAAAAGTTAAGTATCACGATATTATTGAGAAATAAAGTTTTGCAAAACTGTTTTCTGCGACATCATTACGATGCAGAGGTATACCACAAAATTTCCACCTGAGTAAAATTGGCGCGAAAATTAGTTACATACAATGAACGAAATTAGGTGACATCCTATGTATCTTACTTTTCGCAAAAGGGGTTCCGCCAATTTTGCGAAATAAAAGAACATTCGGTGCGAAAATTAGGTAACAAATCTTGTAGCACGTTTCCGCTCAATTTAGGTATCTATTATTCGCGCGCATTTTGAGCATGCAATAAGAACTTTAATAAAGATTTAATTGAAACCTTCAAAGCTTTAAAGTGCTTTAAATACATGCTACCACAAAAACTGATTTTTTTCCGAAAAATCCGTCGCACATCAAAGAATTTGTATATAAATGTGGGATTGGCCAATTTTAATAAGTAGTAATAAATAGTACTAATAAGAAGAAATAAGTAGTAATAAAGTACTATAAGTAGTAATAGAGTAGTAATAAAGTACTACTAGTAGTAATAAGTTAGGCTTAATTAAATAAGTATTAATTAAGTTAGGCTTAATTGCGGATTATATGCGAAATCGAGCTACATTGCGTGCAAAAAATCAATACATAAATGGAGCTGATGCGTGATACAACTCGCGTGAAAAATAGGTTATTAAATTTGTAGTTGTATTCCGCGGCTAAAAACACGGGAGACGATATTCCTTTCCATTTTGCCGGTTTCTGCTAAAGTAGCTATTTTCCGCAATATTGTACCACTTTCAATGTATTAACAGAGTAAAAACGAACACGAGATACACACATCGGGCATATCTGCCCGTGACGATTTGGGTATACCTCTGCACTGTAATGATTTTTGTTTTGTCTTGTTTTCAAAAACACTGCGCCTGTTATAGAAAAAACATCAACATAACCTAGGTTCAACTAATTAAAAACATGAATAGGGCCTTTTTGGTTTTACTTTAGTTTTAATTGTATATTAGGAACAAAGATTCAGAATTGATGCGGGGCAATTGCTGTAGTTAATTAAAAATTAGAAGCTATGCATGAATGAAAAGATACTATTGGTTTTTGATTCAAATAACAACTGCAGTGGGATTTTTCAGGAAAACTTTGTTTACAGAAATCTGGTCTGTAGTTTTTTAGGCTTTAGAAGTTGACTTAAAGTTAATTTTTTTGCTGTAAAGTTTTTGCCACGCAAAAAATTGAATCTATATTTTTAATTTAGTGTTCTGTTGTTAATTTAAATTTTTGTTGCGCAAATCAAACTTCTTGAAGACGAATTCAAGATCAGTTTTTATAATAGAGTTGTTAAAGACCCAATTGCTGACAGATTGTGCCGATTCTTTTGGCTATCTTTGTAATGGAGTTTTCGACAAAACTCACAACGCTATATTTCGTTTTTGGGTCATATGAAGGCTTCAGATAGAACTAGTTTCGTTTTGTTTGCACTCCTGACAAAAATCAGTGTTCTATTTCTGAAAAGAAAGGTGTATAAAGGTGTAAAACAAACACTTTTACGGAACTTCGATTTCGACGTTTCAATATTGATATAAAGTAACGTATTATATAATGCCACATATTTGTTTTGAAAACAATCATGACAACAAGTGGTTTTATAGACGGTTTCGATCAATCGGCCGGTATTTTGTCTGATAAGGAATCAGTTCAATGTTATTCACCAATTTGTACCGATAAATACAAAAACCCAAAAATTGTCTTATTTGATAGGCTTTCTGACCAGGATTACTTGAAATTATGTTGAACGAACTTCTTGTGAGCCTTCTACGTGTATTAGAACGTATTTTAGCATTTAAATCCGTATTTAAAATACTCTTTTCTGATTGGTTAATATTCTCTTGCTTACATCTATTTACTAAGTGGTGCCTGGAGTTCATAAAATTCAACGGAATTCCTGTCATGATGAAGAAATAGTTTTTAAAACTTTTGCAAATGGTTGAATTCAAATTGAGGAGAAGCTTGCAACATTGTAAAAATATTCAAAACAGTACGAATATATAAATAAAAAAGAATTTTATTAGCAGAGAGACGCTCTAATCAGCTCTCATTTATTTTATATTTAAGTTGACATATATTGTACACTAATTTTACCACCTTCACTTCGGAGACAGCCTAGACAAATTAAAACTCATCCGAGAATGGTATCAGTGTTTTTTTTAATCTTGCAATGATCAGGGTTTGCTCTGTTTTTCATGACAACTTGTCAATGATGCCTAGAAAGATTAGCAATGTTGCCCAGCCCGAAAGATTGGTCACTTGTGCAGTTTTTTGTGAGTTTCATTTTTCACATCTCATCTGTCGCATTTTTTGGCCACAAGAGAAGTAAAGTCCAGTAAATCTATAAGTTATAAATTATATATATATATATATGTATATATATATATATATATATATATATATATATAACTATATATATATATATATATATATATATATATATATATAATATATATATATATATATATATATATATATATATATGTATATATATATATATATATATATATATATATATATATATAGTTATATATATATATATATATATATATATATATATACATATATATATATGTAAATTTTTTGGTTGCCACTGGTTGGCAGCAATTTAAAATTGTCCTTTTTTGCCAAAAACTTTACATTGTTTTTGTGATAATTAGGTTTTTTTTGAGCAAGAGAGATCTAGATCTCTTTTCCTATTTGGTATCACTGAGTTTCCCATTTGGGGATGCTCTTTATTGCTGAGAGCTATTCAGACATTCACCAGCCATAATTACATCAAGGCACACAATATTCAGCTACTATCTGACTCTAACTCGTTTTTCGTACTTGGTCCTTTATAGCTCGTTTTCAACAATTGAACTTTTTTGCTTATTTACCAAACTCTCGTGACATTGAATGACATTAACATTGAGCTCTCGGACTAGCCCGAATCCGCATGTAAGATCGGTTAACAATGGTATAGTTCACTTGAAATAAATAAAAAAAATGTTTTGAGTTACTTTCAGGGCCAAGCTTTTGCGGCAAATTTTCGTAAGAATTGCGGTGAAGAACATTTCACCGCGTATTTCTTAAATAATTTTAGGGTGAAGGCATTGAGTTGAGGCGAATAAATTGTTTTCACTGCATTTACCAGAGTTCTTTGAACCCTTCACCTCCTGAATGTCTACAACTTCTTATTCCGCTAAGCCTTCCGTCAGTTACTTCTAAGATCTTTTTTGTGAATATAAATAAGATGCAATAAAAGTTGGAAAACAAATGCGGCGAATTTTTGTAAGAAATACGGTGTATTTTTGTACAAAATGCGGTGAAATTTTTTCCGCATTCAATGGAACCACCGCATTTCTTACAAAAACTCACTCAAAAATGTCGACACAGGTCGACTCACAATTTCAATTGACTTAAGGCACCGTAATTAGCAAAGTTTTTTTAAGTTGGTAACTTAGCTCAAATCAGAGCAATGTTGGACAGTATACAGAGGAAATTGTCGGGAACACTCTTGAAATGGTTTTTTAAGTTTTGTACCGATTAATCGAAAAACCCGAAAAAATATTGAGCAGAATCTTGTCTTATTTGATTGGTTTTATGATTAGGATTACTTAAAAATATGTTAAACGATTTTGTTGAGAACTTTCTACGTTTATTAGAACGTAATTTAGTCATTCAAACCTGTATTTAAAACACTCTATTTTGCTTGGTTAATATTCTCTTGCTTACATCTATTTACTTAGTGGCGCATTTGTTTCATGAAACACAAAAGAGTTCGTGTCATGATGAAGGCATAGATTTTACAACTATTGCCAATGATTGAATTAAAATTGCAGACAAGCTTGCAACATTGTAAAAATATTTAAAACGGAACAAATTCAAAAAAACAGTTTTATTTGCAGAGAGACGCTATAATCATTTCTTTTTTATTTTATACTTAAGCCGAAGTAAAAAGTACATTAATTTTACCAAGTTCATTTGTGAGAAAGCTGAGACAACTTAAAACTCATCCGAGAATGGTATCAGTGATTTTTTTCTATCTTGCAATGCACAAATTTTAAGCTCAAAAAGTATGCTCTGTTTTGCACGGCAACTCGTCAATGTTGCC
>NW_027451177.1:0-29162 GCF_964194025.1 Convolutriloba macropyga | reverse complement strand
AAATTGAGTACGCAAATTGAGCTCAGCTGCTTGAAATTGTGATTGAGAGAGAATTTTAGATCACGCGAAATGCAAAAAGTCAAGGGCGTAAAAGTCACTCGAGAAGTCAAAATTGTCAAGCGAAAACTTTGCATAAAAAAAATAACCGTAGATTACCGGAAACGACTCGAATCATCCCGCAAAAATATTCTCTACCCTAACTTGGACAAAATCAGAATATCGAAAAAAAATACTAGAAATGACAAAAATAGTACAGCAAAATAACAGAAAAAGCGTTAAAATTTTTTCAGTTCAGGGTTGTGGGTAGGTACTGGTGGGGGGGGGGGTAGGTAGGTACGAGGGGGTGGGGAAGGGGGTGTAGGTACGTGGGAAATAGTTTTTTTCGTGGGGGGGTAGGCAGTTAAATGGGATCAAATTTTCTCAAATTGACCTCTTCACCTTGAATTACAGACTATTACCAATTGCTATACATTACAATCTAAGCTACTGTTAAAGTTCAATGTTCGAAAACAGAAGTCAACAATCAGAGGTAAATGCTCGAACAGAAAGAGTTCAAAATTCAAGTCATGAACAAACTTGCTTTCTGCTTTAAAAAACCTGTAGAATCTCAATGCTCCTCTTCGAGTCGTAAAAAAGACACACACGTTTACAATAATTGCTATGAACTACGTTCAAGAGCAATTAAAAAAGCAGTGGTAAGAAACTAACATTGAAAAAAATCACGAAAAATTTACGATACAGTAAAATGGCAGAGGAAAATAATTTAAGTTCTTACACTGAAAGACGAAAAAAACTTCTGGATACTATTTTCAAATCGGAAGTGATTTATGACAAATCTCAGTATTCAGAAGATTTTGAAAAACAGTATTGTAATCAAAGTGACAGTACTTTTGATGGGTTTTTACTATTGGATAAGTGCTTCATAACCACATAACCAGAATAAAGCAGCAATACCGCGGCTAAATTGGTTTGCGCATATATGACTAAATAGCTATCTTCTCACATAAAGATTATCTATGATTTGAACTAATTTTTAGTGTAATTTGGTTGAACTTATACCTAGAAGATTCTTTTTGTCTTCGTTTTTTTTAAGTATTGATTAAAAACTTCTTATTAAACTTATACCGAACAGTTTTGGTTTTCGTTATTATAAAGTTTTGTAATTTTTTGTTTATATTTTTTTGATTTGGTCACCTTCTTAAGATACACTTGCAAACAGATCAGTGGATCTCATTGTACTCTCGCTGGTGCAGTTATTGATCGCTTTGTCGTTAGTTGAAGTGTCAACTTTTGTATCTATGGATAAGCTAGCACCAGAAAACAATTCTTTATGGTAACTGCAACCAATTTTGCTGCCTTTAGATGCTAAAAGCAGTCTGGGAGACTTTTCATCTTAAACCAACACCTGAGTTTTTTTTAAAATGAAGTTAATGATATCAATGGAGACAAAATATGACACACAAACGGAAACACGGTATCACCGAAAGAAAGCACAGCAGTTGCAACAAAATTATCTGAAAACCATAAAAGGAATACCTCGAACCTGGACACGACAAACACTAGTACTGAGCACTCGGAAAATACAACCTTTACACTCATAATAGGCTAAACATTTATAAAATAAAAAGAGTTACTCGTGAACAAGTGACATTATATTGTTTTGCTAAAAATCAGCTGTTCGCTTTAAGCATTTTGTACTCGGAAAAGCTACATTCGTAAGGTGGGAACATTCGTATTTAATGGTGAGGTTTTTGAGCAAATTTCAGCAGTATTCAGCTGAAGTTGAGCCTATTGCTTTTCCCGCCCTCCCCTCGACCAGGAGACCATTTGAGAAATAAATGCCAGTTAACCTGTTTCTTCCTCCTGGTACAAATGGCAGGGATGGCACTGATTCCCAACCAGGGTAGTCTGCTGTCCCCTGATGTAGAGTTCAGCCACAGACGAGGATGAGGGGGTCTGTTCCTCTGCCAATGAAATTCCACAATCCAGGTGGAACAGAGTGGTCTGTTGCAGCATTATAGAGATCTCATCCCAAGAAGGGGGGATCCGGTCAAAGCTAGCGCACGATTCCTCCTCAATTTCTGAAGCAGAATTTTTCATTAACAACACTGTAAACTGTATATTACAAATTCATTGATGTTTAAATCATGAGGAGTCGATCACTCCACTGAAGTTCCAGTCGCAAAACGCAAAAACTGTCTGGAATAATCGGAATTTGCACGGAACTGAGTTAGAAAAATAAAAGCACAAAATGACCGTAATCAAGTTCCGATCAGCATTTGATCAATTTTTGGTCTTCTTTTAATTTTTGTTTTCCAATCAAACTTGTAATTTTATGCATTTTGTCGGTCGAATTCCGGTAATTCCGATTTTTAAAAATTGATAATATAGATCGAAAAAGTAAATATCATTTAACTGTAATTTGCTTTAAGCTAGAAACCAGGAAAACTCTAGCCAGCAAATCAATAAAAACGAATTTTAGAGCTTACTAAAAGTGGCATAGGCTACGATAATAAGCGACAATTTTGTGCGCAATTGTTTAAAAATACTTTCTGTGGGAACTTCATATTTAATTTAAATATTTTCAACGAGCAGAGCACCATTTTACTTCTGAAAAAATGAAACGACTAAGAAAGAGCATTTCTTTAAAAAAAATAGGAAACGTTTAGACAGCTTAATCTCAAAAATAACTGTTATGCCACAAATATAATCATAATACTTTTGCATTTTAAACAGCGGGGTCACTTATTTTTCATCTCAAAAAACGTAACGCGTTAACATCAATCAATTTGTAGACAATTCCCGTGCAATCGTGGCCACGTCGTTCTATTGAACGTGGTACGGCCGTAGTTCTGCCCCGGGCAAACTTAACTTCTTTTGGTTTTTCCTATACTTATACAATGTCGTGACACGGCTTTACTAGGTTGTGATAAACCGGAAAGGGTATCTGACACGCCCATGTCATCGTTGTGGTGACGCCTCCTTCTCGAATCAATCTGCTAGTACTAGTTTGGGATTCACGAGGCCTTCCTAGGAGCTCGGATGGTCATGTAAGTTGTCTGAGCAAGTTTTTCGAAAAAAATTTGCTGAGATGATAATTGATTACCATTACAAAATATATATGAACTCACTTCCTCTAAAGTTTCGTTCTCTACACCAGGTGAGGTGATCCAAATCATCAGTAAGAACTGGGACCATGTACAGAGGAGTCACTGTCAACACATCATAGTCTTCAAGATCTAGATCATTACTTTCTGGTCTACCCCCATCATCTACGGAAAAATCTCCTCTGAGACCAGCTACAGTAATTGCCTTCTCTTTGCTGTCACTTATTTTGAGTTGGTACTGTTCCAATGACTGTATAGTTGCAGTGACAGGGCATACTAGAATTGGGACAGAAATTGTCCATCTAGGGTGACATGCGGCTTCTGTGAAGACCTGATTGAGCTGAAAAGACTTGAGGTTTCGCAAAAATCTAGTTATATTTTCTGGCTCTGGGTCAGATGTTTTTGGTCAATTTAATCAGCTCGAACTTAACGAACACGGATCTGAAAAAAAGCGCAAACTAATTCTTAAAAATTAACCGCTTTATCCCGGGTTGAAGTTTTTTTTGACTTCATACAATGATCATAAATTATTTTATTATGTCCATACTCGATTTCATATTACGATCCTACAATGAAACCAAAGAATCCATATATGATCCTTGAATAAAATCCAAGTTTCTATATATGACTCTTGCATGAAGTCAAAGAACTCATACATAATCCTTCATGAAGCGTAGGAATTCATACTAAAAAGTGTATTATGACAAAAGTCGGTGAATTATAATACCTATTAAATAGCCGGTATGGGGTTTGCAACCCTGGAAACGCCACATGTGATCATTTATGGAGTGGATTTTGTTTTTCAATATGAATTGAGCCGCCCCAGTCGAACGCCGACTGTTAACTCGCAAGAACTTTCGAGCAAAAAATTTCAATAGGAATACAGCAATATCATCACACAAAACCATTTTTGCTGATTCAAACAGATTTTGAAGTATTTCTGCTCTAAAACATCTTGTTTCATTCTTTTCAGATTACAAAATGCCAGGAGAAAAAACGCCAAGATAATATGTTCTATAACTGATTCTAAACTTTCAACCTGTTTCTCGGTATCTGCAGCCTGATTAGTATCGCCTCTGTCTTGAAGATTTTTGTCATCATTGTCAATATCAACCAGATTATCTCTAGTGTATACTTCATTCACTTTTTCCTTCTCGCCCTTAGATACTGAGACATAGGAATGAACAGGCAGTTCCTTTTCGTCCATTTCCTCCAATTCGCAAATATTTGTTGCTGTCAGTTGTATCTCAATATCCTCAATTTCAGAGTCTAAGACAGAATGTTACAAAGTAAACAATAACCAAATGGATTTCGTTGGTGATAAAACAGAAAGTCACTTGATGAAAGACAATGAATAAATCCAATATAGGTAACTGAAAAGCCAGTGAAACATTTTTCTCACTAATAAAAAACATATTTTCACACTATTAATGTTTCGACCAACCTTAGTGAGGGAGGCACTATATGCTCAACTGTTGTGAATGGCATGAATAGAAAGCCCTTCAAACGTAGGATATATAATTAAAAAACTTTTTGAACTTCGGTTTTTCCACTGAGTTACCAAAGTTTAACGTTTTGTAAACATTTGACTGATTTCTGTTGTTTTTCTTTTCACCCTCTCCGTAATTTTGATCCACTATTTGTCAACCTTGCTTCAGAAATGTTAAAAAAAATAACAATAGTGTCATTAGATTTATCTTTAACGACTAACGACAGCAGAGTGTTGCTGAACAGTTTCATCCGACTTCTTATATAAAATTCTGGCTAAATTTTTTGAAATTCAGCGTTTTTTTTGTCTAAAATGGCAACAAACATGCTTCTTTAGCGCACTTTGCATAAATTTGCAAAATACAAGCCAAAAAGTATCTGAAATTTTTTTCATACTTGAAACAGGGCAGGTTTTATTTCCTATTCTTATGACAATTTTCAAGAATTAAATTTTTAACGGTTTCTGATGCTTCAACGCAATAAATATCCAAACAAATTAATTATTTTTGATATAGTATAATCTTTTATACAACTCTCTATCATTTAAAACAATTACAACTTTCTAGTGGTTGAGCAGCAGTAGCACGGTTAATTTTCATCTAATCGTGGGTAATTAAATTCGAGAACTATTCATTATTCTGTTTGTATTGGCGAGTCGTCTTTTTTAAAAAAAAATCTTTGCCTCTTATTTTTTGTGAATTACAGAACTGGAAGAATTCAAATCAAAGTCCAGCTATTGACAGATCCCATTTGAGTGCAGAGTATGTCTAATGAAAAATTATTATATTTTTACTGGAAAGGTCATGGGTTTTTAGAGCTTGAACACAGAGTAAAAACTTGGGGAAATTTTGCCTGTATTCGCTGTTATTTTGTTGCCTTATGACTTAAACTATGTAACGAAAGGTCCAAATGGCTTCCCAGGTAGTTCGTATTTTATTTTTCCTTATTATTTAGTTGACAGATTATTGTTAGTTGTTTCTGGAAAAATGTGTTTTCAAAAAACAATGTTTTAGCTTCCACTTTTTTCCTGTTTCTGCCAACATGTAGCTTACTATAAGCAAAAAGAGGACACATCAGTTTTCTAGTGCAATAACAAATTGTTTTCATTACTGTTTTATGTTTCATCTGATGGTTTTTTGTTTGATAGGAGTTTTCTTAATTTCTATTGTTTTTGTATATTAGCTCATTTTTGAGTTGATTTTTCATTGCCTGGTCACATTATCACATTATTGACAAGTCAAATATCACAAAATGGCAATAAATGAAAATTGAAAGACATCTAATTTTTTGAGTCAACAGATTATTGATTTAAGGACTTCGACACCGTTTCTCACAACACTTATTAATTTTTTTGTGTTTTGATTGTAATTGTCGTTCTATTTGTAGAAACGTCGTTCCATTTGCATGACATATCCTGGAACAAGACCGTTCCCAATGGCTTCGTTTGGAGATAAAACTTTGTCTTATCCATTTATTTCAGTTGATGGCTAAGGACGCTTTTCAAGACTTTGAGTTCACTTTCAAAAATATAGACTTATCTTTTAATATTGCCTTTTTTGTTCTTTTGTTTGGTTATTGCCTAGTCTCGTTAAGGACAGGTTCGAGGTCCCAGGTGAAGTGACCATTAATCATTGATTTGTTTAGTTTCCATTGAAGTGCTAGTTTATTATCTTGTGCTATTTCAGCTCTGATCTAGAATTTTCAAATAAACTGAGACAGTGGGTTTTTATCCTTAAAAAATGTCGTTTTCAGTTGATTTTGTTGTTTGTTTGTCCTCGAAGTATCATTTTCAGCAGGTTGCTCCAGTTTTCTAGTGCGGTAGTTTTTTTGCAGCTAGTGTCAATGAAAGGTTTCCCAGTGAAAAGTTTTAATTTTTACCTTTTTTAAAATTTGTTGCTAATTAGTTTTTGATTTTGATACAATGGGTTTTTATAACTATTCTGTTACTTTCGGTACTTGTAGATATTGTTAATTTTTAGTGACGCTGCACAGTGCTACATCAATTTTCTTGTGAAGCAAGTTTTAATCTTTTTATTTGATTTTTTTTATTTGATGGTTATATGACTTAGACACTTTGCGTTTTCAGTTTATTTTTTGTGTTTTGATTTTTTTTTAAATCTGATCATTTGTATGGTTTCTTTTTGTTGTACACACCTAGTACTGTTAAAAGAAACATTATCAAGGTTCGAATGAGGGCAAAAAAACATCGTTTTTTTTTAGCTCAGACTGTGTGGTTTTAGTTGCTTCAACACTGTGTACTTTTATGAGCTTCCGCGATTTGACTGCAGTAGTTGTTATTTTGTCATAATACGACGTCCTAAAAAGTTATTTGCGAATCACACACACACACACACACACACACACACACACACACACACACACACACACACACACACACCAACACGCACACGCACACGCACACACTTACATATAAGTGTTCCTCAAAAAAGCAGCGTAATAGCACAATAGGAATGTACGGAAGCCTGAAGATTAGAAGCAATTTTAAGAATTTGAATTCCCTCATCAAAAAGTAGCAAAAAAAAATCACGATTTAATCATTTTCTTAAGCTTCTGAAACTGCTCCTATTTTTTTTCTGTTTTTCTACTATAAAATTTAATGGCCCTACGAATTAGTGATGAAAAATTTTAGAAAGCATGAAAATTTAGCACACGCGCATTAGTTCAGTGCCAAAACAACTCGAGGCCAGCTCTTTTTAAAAATTTTCTAACAAAATTATTCTGGTGCGGCATTAAAACACCTAAGGAGCTCGGACTTAATGCTGAAAATGTCATTGGACTCAGCTGTTAAAATAAGATTTCTACCTGTGCGTGATTGTTCTGGCTCAGTGTCAATACTGATAATAAATAAATCCAATGTGGCAGCGGAATCGTTTACGGATTCAGAAAGAAGTGTGGTGGCGTCTTTTGAAGCTGCAAACCACGCCATGTGCTCAGCCCTAAATTGTAAAACACAGTCGTTTATCTTGGATACTGAATCAATTGCTCTGGAAAACTTGATCACACTTTTTCTGATCTCTTCAAGCGAAGGAACACTGACATCAACTAATATTAAATAGACAAGCGGTTTTCGCACCAGAAGTGTTCTAGCCTATCAAATAACCCTGTTCTTCAAAAGATTATGAGGGAAGTGTGGAACAGAAAGGACTTTATAATGTCTCACGTCACAAGTATCGTTTTAAGTTGACTCAAAATCAAAATCGCAAAACCTAAAATGAAAGTTCAGTGTTTGGCTTGCCGTTTTTTTAAAAAACAACCTTCCCAATATCATGGATTACTATATACACTTTGAACAGTAAATTTCATCAGAGAATTTTATTAATCGGAATTCAAGAGTGAAAAAAAATTAACAAATTTAAATTTCAACTGAAGGTACTTTTTGGATGGATGGAATAGCTGTACAAAAAATTTTCTCAATGTTTGAGATTGTTGTTCAGCCATTTTTCGTGCTGCAATGCCGTTTGCTGGATGTAAATATATTGTGGTACTTTTGGTTTTTAATTTCGTTCCGTTGCCTGACATATATTTTCGTTGTACATTATTTCACACCGCAAAAGCTGACTGAGTGGTTTGGACCATGTTATCATGCTTTTCTTCAGTTCCTGTTGTGCTTAAAGTGACTTCTAATTCTCTTTAGAAGTGAGCTTTTAATTGAAGAGTGATTTTTTTTTCATCTAAATTATTTACCACACTCTTTAATTGTGTTTTGACTAAAAAATAGGGTGGCAAACGGCATGGTAAATTTGAAATAAGCCTGATAAAAAAATAAACTCCGATCCCTCTCTATTTCTGTCTGCATTCTAGGGCATTCTAATGAAAGAAGTTGAAGATAAAATACGCTGTCTGCCAGCTACTTCCCTTTGAAGCGCAATACCTGACAACAAAATATTACAAAACCAAATCAGGCAAAAAATATGCTATTCCTTTTCTAACAAAAATATTAACTTGCAAAACATTTCTTGAGTTCAATACGATAAACAACAGCTTCACGCTTTATCCTTTGAAGAAAATATAGCATGATCCATTGCCGGCTAGAGCGTTCAAGTGATTTTAAAAAAAAGAGGCTGAACTCTGGGAAATGAAATATGTAAAAATAAATTTACCTCACCTTTTCCCGGGGAAAAACATTCAATTGTTCATCACTTTTTACCCTTTCCAAAATAGATTCCTCAAAATTTTTTTTCGAAAATGGGAGATCTTGAAGAACACGAATCTTCATTGAAAACAATTTAATTAAAAGTATAAAAAAAATTTAATAGTTCTGTTAAGTTAAATAAAAGATCATAAGATAATAGAAAGATCATAAAAGATAATAGAAGAGTTAATGGACTAGCTGAAAGAGCAGATTAGACAGTGAAGCGGGCACTTCATGCATAGAGTCCCAATCTTAATTTGTCATTTGGAGCATTCCTGCAAAGGGTACTGATGATACATCGCAACACTTCAACGACGAGGAGCAAAACTCCATTCGAACAATTGTTGGGACGCAGAGTGAGACAACCAGCAATAGCAGATTTCGACTTGTGCGAACCCATTCTATTCGAGGCCAATGAAAAGACAAAGACTGTTCCTGCTACCTTCATCATCAGGAAGGGCTTGAACACATCTTTCATACAGCCCGAAAATTCGACACGGACTATTCTAGTGAGCGAAAACCAAATTGCGAGACTAGAAGAAGACAATGTGAAAACCGAATCAGCAGTGGAGGAGACCATATCTCAATCAAAACCACAACTTCAGAACACAGATGTGGGACCTTCACATCAGAATGAAGCTTCTGCAGCCACATCAGCTGCAGAGCACCAACAACCCAAACCACCAGAGCCTTCACGAACATCAACAAGAAACAGAAAACAACCCGAGAGATTTGAAGAACCTATACCCACAAGCTTGCTTAAAAAAAAGAGTGAGGATGTGATGGTTTCAAATAAACATCAAGAAACTTAGAAGTTTCAAAGAACAAAAGAAGAACTTACCTGACGAACAACTTTGTTGCTGTGTCGATAAGTAATGGTCACAAAACTAAACTCAACTCAAATTCAGTCTTGGCGCTATAATTATCTTATTAACCTATCTATCATATGTCAGAAGTAAATTCTCCCACCAACACAAAGCTGATTCTATCATCCACCAACTTCCAACTAATGAACTCAATTGTACCTAGGCCATATATGATTCTCATGAAATGTTGATGAAAATAGAAAATCACCTCCGGAATTCGGAACTAAGATCTATTCACATGTCAATCAAGTAAAATAGTTTTAGCTAATCTAAATTCTCTCTGCATAATTTCGCATAGATAACTACTATAAATACGAGCTATCTCTTGTATATTTTCAGTTCCAAACTTAATTCAAAATTCAACTTATTGAGTTCTTTTGACCCGTGTTATCGACCAAGACAAAAAAATTTCCGAAACTGTATGATATATGAAATCGCAAAATCAATCACAATTCAATCAGACGATCAGAAACAAGTGTGACAGTTAGAATTTTTCGTTGGATCACAAGTACGATAATTGATCAAGACTAATTTTTAGTGGCGTTTAAAATTTTCGTTTTTTTTGCAATTTTTTTTTGCCACGTTTCAACTTGTCCCTCTATATTTTCGTCACTTATAGTTTTTTTTCTGAGGCTACGTTCATTTGACATTCATTTTCTAAAGCATAATTAATCACTTGAGACCGCGATGAGTTTACGTCACCAAGTGCTACGATAAAGCAGATAGGAAAACCTGTGTTCGTTTATCTGACTAAAAAAAAGTTGTTTATGCTGTTTAAGTTCGTGCTTAGACAGAACTACTAGTTTTCATAATTCAAGTTTAGGGGGTTTCTCTTCAACAACCTTTCCCTTAGTCGCCCCCTGGAGTCTACTGGGTTTTCATGACAACTTTTTAGTCACATATTACCGTGTTTGGGCTGAGAAGAACCTATCTCTCCTGTGAGTCCTGCCGTCTTGGCACTGAAGGTTTGAGATAAATACATGAACAAGAACACGTGTGATGGAAAACAAGCAGCATACGGAACTTTAAAACGGAAACAAAAAAATAACAGCATCAAAAGGGTGGTTTTCATGTCATTCGCATAATGATAAAAAAAAATTAAAAATAAGTAGAATCAACCAAATATTTCAACTTAATCCAAAAACCAGCAAAACGAATTTTTGTATTGAAACATTGAACGTGCAAAAGTGCAATATTGATGACTCTAACAGTAAGTTATTTCACGCCTGTTTAGGTCAACGATGGAAAATGTTGTATTTAATTCGGATGACACCTTCGGTTGCTAATGGCTAGCTAAATTAAACCTTTCGTGATTTTTTTTTGTAAGTTTCAGACTTTTGTAAATTTCAGACAGTTTAGACATAGTAAAAAAATAAGATTTTGAAAATCAGTGTTTTCAAGACGTTTCTGACGTCATTTACAGCCGGCAGTGTTCTGATATTTTAACTAATAATGAGCAGAGTCGCGCAGAGGCCTGGAGAAAATTCTCACGCGGCTCAATCATCTGCTTTTTGGAAGAGCAACTGGAACTGAATGCAAAAATTTGAACAAACTCTCAAACTAGCATAAACAATCTTCCTATGTCATTCAGTTTTTTTAATGTTGGCATCTGTAATCAGAATAAATCTCTATTCTGCGTCACGTTTGGCCAGGACCTTAAAAAATGATGAAAACTAAATAAATAATCCAGGCTGAAAGCAACTAATGTGTCCCAACGTTTTTCAAGTGTTTATATCGGAAGCTGTTATCATTTGCAAATAGGTATACTTTTTGAGTCCCATAAAAAAATCCGGCAATACATATATATATATATATATATATATATATATATATATATATATATATATATATATATATATATATGTATAAAAGATTTTCTTTTTTTAAACGCCCTTTTCAAAAGTTGGGAACAGCAACCCAACAAGGCCGTAGGTTAAAATGTTCTTCTCCTTAAATTCTGTCGAGGCTGCCATTGCCATCTATGGCGCAACTACGATTACTTCAGAACCACGAATGATTGTTGTTAGATCCAAGAAAGTTTACGAATAGTCACATGAGCTATATTGTTCCGACCCATTTTAGTGGGGAGGAAATATATACTCAAATGGGTTGTTTCTTTTTATGTTCAGTCAATTTTGGCTGATCGACACATTCATCGTAGATGGTAGTGAAAGGTATCATAAGAAAATCCGTCCAGCGTATAATATGATAATGAACAGATTTTTTGTTGTTTGCTTTCTCCACGGAGCTCTGGAGACTTAGACGAATTCTAGAGATTCAGATGAAATCTTGACAAACTTTCGTTATTTTTCTTCACATTTTCCACATTTGTACGCATTTTGTTGCCAATTTTCAAAACATATTAAAAAACGTCAATGATAGTGTGGTTGGATTTTCTCTAAAAATAGAAGACAGTTGCTGAACTGTTTAATCCAATTTTCGTTGAAATTTTGCTAAACTATTGAAAGCTCGGCATATTTCATCAATAATGGCACAAATACACCTCTTCAGTTCACTTTGTCTGAATTGCTAACCCCATCTTATTTCATTCCAAAGAGGGCTAGTTATCCCAACATTTCCTTTGAGAGTGTTCTTGAATTAATTTTTGCCAGTTTTTTGCAAATGTTACTCCAAAAAAAGCATTCAAAATGTGTCATTTATTTTAATTATATTTACTTCTTTTTAGTCAAATTATCTACATCCATAACATTCGGAACAAATACTTGTTCCAAATTTGCGAACAGCAATAACGAGGCTAATTCTGTTTTATCGTTGTTTTTTACAGTCCAAAAATAACTGGGATTGTAATCAGTCTGTTTTTTTAAAAAATATTTTTGACTTTGCATTTTCCTGTTTTGTTTTGATCGGCTCGCAACTTAGTTTCCGTAATTAAAAGTCAATAAAAGTCGCATAACATATAACGCCTGTTAAAAAAGCACAATTGAACATATTTAATATTTTAGTGCATTTCATTTTGTTTTAACGGCTTCGAGTTTGGTCTTCCGAAAAAAATACTTTAAGTTTTGATTTTTGCCTTTATTTGTCGACTTTTTTTGTTTACTTCGTCGTGATTAAAAGCTCAATGGTTTTCTTTGGAGAAAAATATGGACGTATTTAATCATTTCAGTTGATAGCTAATGTTTTTATGACTTGCCAAAAAATATCTTCTCGCGAAAAAAAGCGAAATTCTATTTTAACTTTAAACTTTTTTGCCGTATATTGTCTCTTTGTTAACTAGTCTCATTTGTCAGAAGTCGCATAAAAACTATTGGTCTCCAGAGAAGCGCAATTGATTTTAACTTTTTTAAATGGAAAAATTTACTATTTTAACGGTTTTGACACAGTTTTCTTGCACAATTTTGATGATTATTTGTTTTTCGTCAGTTTTTATTGTTTATTTGTTTTGTCTTACGACATATTCTATATTGGTACAGTTCTCAAAATCTTCATATGGAGGTATGAATGAAGCTGTTCTTGCTTAAAGATGTCAATTGATATGTAATGGCTTTCTTTATTGAAAATTATTTTTTTTCAAAAGTTAAGAACGCATTTGTCGTTTCCGTTCATTTTTGTCTACTTGTTACCGAGTCTCATTGTGGACTGGTCCCTGCTTTTTCGGGTGCATTTTTTTAGCTTATAGGTTTTATTTGACGCTATCTTGACTTTGTTATTGTTTTTTTTATCAAAAGTTAGACATTGGCTTTTGGATGTAAATATTGTTTGTTGTCGTTATTTGATTTTGCTGTCCATTGTGTCTTGAAACTTTAATAGTGGCAGATGTCATCATCTTTCTATTGTGGTTTTTTTTTTACTTTACGAAGTGATTTAAGTTGGAGGCAAATTTTTTATTCATGCACCAAATGTTTTTGAACAAAACTTGAATTTTGAAAGAATTCTATCTCTTCCTTATTTGTAGAACAACTTGGGGAAAATGCGGGTGTGTGGCGTCGGAGCACTATGTGCAAACGGACATTACCGAGCCTCCTTATTTTTCATTCATTTTTTTCCCATTATAGCTCAACTGTAAATTTTTTTGCAAATGAAAAATGCAAAAAATATAGTATTGTGAGATACGAAAACAATAGCAGTCTTCATTGTTCCGACTCTCTTGAGGGAGGTAACTAAATACTCAAATGGGGTTTTTTTTTGTTCAGTCAATTTTGACCGATCGATATATTCATCGAACAGAGTTGAGAGTGGTACCATCAAAAAGCCCCTCCAGCGCAGAATATGGAAATAAAAAGATTTTTTTTGAGTTTTGTATTTTACAGGGAGTTATCGATAGTTGAAGTTTTGCGAATAATTGACGGATTTCTGATGTTTTTTTTCACATTTTCCGGATTTTCGCCTAAAATTTCGTCAATTTTGCTAAAAATTGTTAACAATAGTACTGTTAGTTTTATTTTTAGAGACAAAAAAAGTAGTGTTGACAAGTTTCATTTAGTTTTTCCGGCTAAAATTATGGCTAAATATTTCAAAATTCATTCTTTTTCATCAAAAGTTGCCCGAAATAAGCTTTAGTCCACTTTGATTAAATTTGCCCGAAGTACACCCCAAAAACAACAAACACAATCCTTTTAAACTACACAGACAGCTATCTTTATTTCCAATTCCATTGAGGGTAGTCTAGAATAAAAATTTTGCCATTTTTTGCTAATTTTACTCTGTGATAATAAAAAACGCAGCGTTTATTTTTGATATTTTAACTAACAAATTATCTAGATCTAAAGCGTTCGAAACAATTGAGTGCTCTAAATGGACAAACAGCAGTCGCGGGGTTGGTTTTGTGGCAATTTTGGACTGTTACAATCAATAAAAAATTGTAATCAGTCAAAAATTGTTATCGGATTGTAATCAGTCGTTCTTTTTTTAAAAAAAAAAAGAGATTTTTTTGTTAATTAAAGAACAGAACAATTCATTTCAAAGCTCACTGTTGATAGGTACAAATGGCTCTCTAAGTATTTCCAAATTGTTGTATCTATTGTCTTCACTTGAAAGATTTTGGTTGTTTTGACTTTGGAAAATGTTTGCTTTTTAAATGAACAATTGCTTATTGAACTTTGCCACAATTTTTCTTTTAAATTGATCAACTTATAGCTTAGTGTCAGCAAAGAAAGAATGGTTACTCATCAGCTCCTTTCTAATGAATTAAATAATAAACTTTTTTGCGGTTTTACGCGTTAATTTATCGTTTTCTGGCTTTGATACTACTCGATATCACAATTTTTTTATTTTTAGATATTGGTCAAATTTCACTTTTTTTCTCGTTTTTTCACATTATCACAATTTTGATGTTTCACATTTTGCATTATTGCCGTTCAAAATCAGGCACAATTGAGCATATAAAAGTCTTGAAAGGCATATCATATGGTTTTAACGGCTTCGACTCCCCTTCCTCGAAGAATTTATATTAATTTTTTTTACAATTCTCTTTAATTGTCGTTTTTACTTTGGCTTTCTAGTCGTATGAAACTACCTGGATAATAACAGGTCTCATTGGCATTTTATGAAGGAACTAATGAGCCTTTGTTGTGATTTGAATTGATAGCTGATTGCCTTCATGACTTTGAAAACAATTGTTTTCAAAAAAAAACTCTTTTAACGTTCTTTAACTTCACATTTTTGTTGTTTTCTGTCTATTTGTTACCTAGTCTCGTTAATTACAGGTCAAATATGACATTGTTGTTGTCAGGGGAAGGTGCAAGTGTACAAAATTTAATGTTTTTAAGGAATTCGTTATGAATTTACTGGATTCGACACGGGTTTTTCGCACAAAAAGTAAAATAAATTTTGATTTCTGTCTATTTTTAACGCTCTTTTTGTAGACGTAAGACATATTCTCACTTATGACAGGTCTCAATTATTTGGACGAATAGGTGAACCTGCATGATTGTTTCATTTTGTATCTAATGGCTTTCATGACTTTCAAAATAATTCTTTTCGAAAAAAAGTGCTAATTAATTTTGCCCTTTTTCTCTTTTTACTCGTTACCAGTTCTATTTAATGAGAAGGCTAATGCCACATTTTTGGCGTTTGAAGAAGGCCCAATTGAACATATTTTTAGAGGCCAAATATGGCTTTAAGGCATCGACATCGTTTTCTCGCAACTTTTAATTGAATTTCTTTTTGTTGTGTGTTTTTGTTGTTCTTTTTGTAACCGCTTAAAAAATTGATTATTGACAGGTCCTGATGCCCTCCTATAGAGGAGCGTGTGATCATACTTATATTGGATGTTTTCAATTGCCATCTAATGGTTTTCCTTACTTTGAAATTAATTGTTTTTAGGCCAATTTTTTTTCTTTTTTGTCTAATTGTTACCGAGCTTTTTTATTGAGTGGTCCATATCTTTTTAGTGAAATACTTGTTATTTTTTTTAATGTCACTCTTCTTTGTCCGACGCTATTTTGAGCTGGTTAGCAAGTTTTCTTTTAAAATGGACATAAAGTTTTGAATGTAATTATTGTTTGTTGTTATTGATGTTTGATTTTGTTGTTCGTCTTGACTTTCTTTCTTAATAATGACTGATCTCATGAACCTAATGCAGCATTTTTTACTCCGCTGAGTTATTTGCGTCGGAGGCGATCTTTGTTCATTCACGTTTTTTTGAAAAAATTTGAATTTTTGGGGTTTTCTGTCTGTTCCTCATTTGGTAGACATTTATGCCAAAATGTGGATGAGCGGGGTCGGAACTTTATGTGCGAACGCACATTACCGAGCCTCCTTGTTAGACATGACAGCCAAAAAAATGTTATTTAAAACGTCATTTATAAGTCATGTTCTTTTTTGTTTCTTATTTTTTTATCAATAAAACAAGTGGTTACCTCTCTCAAAAACATAAAACGCTTGATTTATGCAGAGGGATGATTTTTTTCTATTTATTTAAGAACCGTTGATCGAATGAGATATTAACAAATTTAAAAATTTCTGGGGTATTGAGATTTCAAAACATAAGGTACAAGTGCTACTTTTGTTAAAAAGCACTCTTTGGTTTCGGATGTTTATGAATGCGACATTTTGAGCAGACGCAGATTAACGAGCATCCACGTTCGCTATTTGGGATCGTTTTCTCTGGGACTTTTTTGTCTGGACTCGGGATAGAGAGACGTCGATTGTTATTGATTGTTTTCATTAATAATAATGAAGAAGAGAAAGAATACCTGAAATGTCTCTCTCTGTCTGTCTTCATCCAGCACCCACTTATTCTACACTCTGCTGCCACCCGGTGGGAGTCAAAACAACATTCGAAACGACGCACCTCCTTCCTACTACTTCTTTCATCCGAAATTAAGTTATCAACATCTGAAACAAACAGACATATCGTTTGGGCTTCAAACTTGTAACTCACAAAATATAACCAAATTTTTTAAAAAAATATTTATATGCTCTCCGATGAACTGATTAATTGTTTGAGTTAAATAAATTTGTGAAAATATTACACCGGAGGAAATTTTTATCTGCTGCTGTGATCGTACTATGTTTCCCACATTCACGTTCGCAATTACATTAGGTTATATTTGTGCGCTGAAAGAAATCAAATTTGTACACCGCTAATGAAGCGATTAAGTGATCTTATATATTTTGCAATTATTCATCGATTGGGGGGGGGGGGGGGGGGGTTGTTTTTGCGTTTTTGAGTTTTAATCACAGAGAATCATTTTTAATCCTCTGGAATATGTACGATACATAGACGATACAAAAGTCACTATAAATTATTGCTCATCTATTTTAATTGGTACTTGGAAACAAACCAGTTGGTTTAGCAGCGTCCAATCTTGGAGTGTGAACATAAGTATAGACCAGACGAACGTCACTATTTATCTTGCAAGACTACTGATCCTACAAGAACTTCGTAAGGTCCTTGCAAGATAACCATCCGATTATGACTGCGGTATTAGCCGCATACAAATTTTGAATGTTGCTTGTTATAACCGTTTTCATTATACGAACACATTACTATTATTAAAACAGAAAAGCACACACCCAGTGCTTTATTATTCCGATGCAAAAACAATATTCAATTGAACGACTGTTTATACTCCTGTTTTTCAAGTTTCTCGAATTGGATTCGCCAATCAATCGTATTGAAAAAGATGCATTTGCTGCGCCATTTGAATGAGAGTTGTGTCACAAGACATTATGATGAGATAAATTTTTTTGTGGAATGTATGGTGAAATTCCTTGCTATAAATAGTATGGGAGCATGAATGAATTATGTGCAATCATGCATGTTGGGGGTGGGGGGGGGGAGAAAATATAAAGCATCTTGGTTCATTTACAACGACCTTTTCTGCTAGACGGTGTTGATTCTTCCACCTGAAGAGAAGAGTAGATTGAGGGCACTGAACAAGTGTAACTCGTAGGTGGCATGTCAATTGAGGTCACTCTCAACTGTGCTCCCTTGCGCATCTCTAACTTCAGTTTACAACCATACTTCTTACACTTGGCCACCTCTTTCATCTAAAACACAGTCCACCTTTTCCAGCATTGCTCGTCAGTTGATGAATATTTACAAAAAAATATATATTTGAGAAATGAGCCCAAACTAAAACTAAGATATGAATGCCATGAGTGGGGGAAACGTTAAAAATAAAAGGAGTGAGCACAAAGCTGAGGACGTTGAGCGGAATTCATTATTCTCCACTGATTCTGCTCATTCTACTCAATCTGTTCAATTTCATTCGTTTCGCTTAACTTACGTTAATTTGGTCTGTGTTCCCTTAACCATGCTTTCTTTCCTGTTTGAGAAGAAAATGAGGTGAATCATAACTCGGCTTAACTAAATAAAAAAAGAGTAGACGGGCAATTTTCAGAAAATAACAAACGTTGACCTTGTCCCCTTGATGCCCATCGGGATCGAACTGACAGAAGAAAATATACAAACTGGCAGCATTTTTCATTAGTGTCCATCATCTCAAGTAAATTTTCCAGGACCATGCTTAAGAATCCACACTCCTCGTCACCCTTTTTCACACCGTCACAGTTTCCCGCCATTATTAACTGCGATGATTTGTCATTTAGATCAAAATGAAAAAAGGATTAATCAGACAATTAGAAGTTTTGCAATCACTTATCACAAAGAACATCTAAGTCTCTGAATTGGGTCTCAAATAATTACTTATTGAATTCAAGCAATTAGGTTTTAGGCTGGCCGAAAGCTCAAAATGGTGGAAAGGGTTACGCTTATCCATGCGTGACAGAAATTATGTTTATCTGTCACTTATTTCTACAATTAAACTTGTTGAAGCTGAGCTTTCACAACATGCTTAGGAAAATACATCAGCAAAAAACTGAGATAGGGTAAACTCTTTTTTATTAGTTGTTTATTAGTCATCGTAACAGTCCCAGTTTTAGTAGTTTCAGTTTTAGTTAGTAGTACAGTCAAAGTCACGTGATGTGGAGAAAACGGCGAAAAAACAAAAGCAACACAACAACACACAACAAAAGCAGCCGCAGAAAACGGTTTTCTTCCTTTACATCAGCAAAATATTGCAAAAAATAAACTGACATGAGCAGTTAATAACGTGCTACTGTGTCTTGCGTTCAAGCTATTTCGGAGCAGTAAATAGTTGCTGTGTCTTGTATTGAAAGTTATTCTGGAGCAGCTTAGTATTTGCTAATGTGTCTTGTATCTACAAACTGTTGCAGCTGCATTTCGACTGTTACAAGTCACAGCTTCTGGTCACAGTTTTCCTTTTGTAGTATTTCATTTTGTGAGTACATCTCGAGAGAGATCCCGTATTGTGTGAACTGTAGCAGCCCAGTCCGATTTGATAATGAAAAAACAAAGAGTAGCAAATAGCCAGACGAATAGTAATGCAACGGTGTGAGCATAGCGGATGCAAAGTTACAGAAGTGAACTGCAAAAACAGAATATCTTGACAGATTTTGAACAGTTGAAACAAACTGGGCGGTGTAAAACTCTTCTCAAGGCAACTGATAGGGAGAGCAGCCGTTACATTTGGTACGCCGACCCAGACAGTGGAATACAAACTGCTGTCAAATTTATTGAAAAAAAAAACGTTTTGTATCCGAGACTATCGTTAAAGAATCAAGCTGATGCCCAAATTACAAATTAAATTGACTCAATCACGGAATCGCAGCAATCTGGTAAAGCAGCAGATGGTGAGCTGCTTAGAGCAGTTTCGAGCAAAAACGCGAGAAGGGTACGACATATTTCAAAACGGGGATCGGTCCAGCAAAATCAAAACAATCTATCAACAGATACAAGTAATTGACAACCACCTTCAACAAGTTAGTGATAAACAAAATGATTTGAATTTTTTCGCAATCATAAATTGGAACAACAAAAGATCTTTATCAGCTTAAATAACAATTTGTTACCATATATTCACGGACAAAAAAGTTTGTCAAAGCAACAAAGTCATTCAACTGTTCTCGCGTCTCGAGCAAAACCGCCAGAAAGTGGTGACAGTTCACAATCGTTCACTCTCAGAAGGATATGACAACACAAGCAACGCGACAGTGTACACTGCTACATAAAAATGACAAACACACGATCAAGATATAGAGAACTTTTCGGAAAAATCCTCAGCGGAACAAAGTATTGAAGGAAAAATGAAGAATTTTGGAAACCAATTTGAAACAAAAGTGCGATTCAGAAGAATACAAATTGAGAGAAAAAAGCTTGAATTGGAAATGCAATTGATAGAATTTGAGATGCAGCAGCAACTTCGGGAAAGCGAGCGAGAGCTAGAGCGCAAATGGCAAATCACCAGAGAGAAGTCTGAGATTGGGCCAAAAAGATGAGCAAAACACAAAAACCAATTGAACCGAAAACCAGATTTGATGTCGGCCCTGAACGGAATGAAGATGGGTATTATTCAAGATATCTAAACTCTTGGGTTAGTTCATAGAACGATCAGAGAAAATAAAGCACTTGAACTCCGATTAAGGGAAAATAAGCTGCTTGAAGACGCTACAGTCAGGCAAAGCGAAATCCAAAATCTTGGGAATGGGATATTCTGAAAGCTTCTACAGCGTTGCCTGGAGCATTTTTGAACAAAATCTTGGAACAAACCGCAAGACCGCATGCAATTATAAATGCGCAACTCGAGAGCCTACGAAAAGCAAATCAACTGAAGCCCCATGACTCAGCATGTATGATTCAGTTTTCTGTTAAATTCTCTGACTTTACTTTGTGAGCGTGTTCAAAGGGTGGAAAAAAAATTAGTTATCTCTAATCAAGTGCAACTTTGTATATGGCAGTTGATAAGCTACCAAAGATGCTCAAAGAAAAATAGGGGTTCTATGCTGACGACAAGAACGAGGGCTTGCCTGATTCGATGATGTTTGAAAAATGGCTTTCAAGAGTGGCATTCGTGCACGAAGGGTTCTCAGCGTCTACAATTGAGAGCATAGAAGAACACAAGCACAATACAAAAGGAGGAGAACAGTTCTCGAAGACATCAAACTTCAGAACGAGTTCCAACGTATAAAAAGCGAAGCAAACGCAACGCAATCAATGTCCCCCTGCTGATGGCACCCATCGTATTTAGAACTGTCCATTATTCAAGAACATAAACAGGAACAATCGAAATGTGGCAGTGAGAGAAAAACGCTTATGTTATGGACGTCTCGTATTCGGACATACAATCAAACATTGTACAGTCAATGCGTACGGTAGAAATGGTTGTACCAAAAAAAAACAACAGACTGATACACTCAGAAAACCAAATGGACGAGGGCAATCACGCAGTCAATGTAAGCGCTGTAACAGAAAATCAAAATAACTATGTTACAAGTTTTTTTCAGATTGCTGTTATCTCAATCCAGAGCGGACGCGACCGACTAAAGACATATGTTTTCCTCGACAATGGTTCAACGGTATTATTCATCGATCGAAGTTGTCAAAAGAAGTTCTGAACCAAGGCACCGATGTTACGCTCAATACTGCTGGCATTCACGGAACCAAAGATCTGGAGACCGAAAAATTTTCTCTAACAATAAACGGACTGCATTCAAAGGTGCATTCGCTTGAGGCTTTTGTACATTGAGAAAACCAATTTATGACTTTAACAAACTGTAACGAAGGTTCAACCACTTGAGGGTACTTCCAAACAGAAGTTTCAATTTAATCGAAGCGGGCATCATTCTAGGTCCAGATGCCTCTGAACTACTAAGTGCTTTAGATTACAAGCTAGGAACACAAAGTGAACCTTTCGCTGTCCTGACAGGGTTAGGATTGGTAGTCCCATGAAATGCAAGGGAGGACAAGATGTTTCTCTTTTTGCCTGCTCGGAAGACTCAAAGTGTCACAAAAAATGAAATCCCGGTGGGAAAAAGAAATCTATGCTTCCAAACTCAACGTCGTGAGTCAGTTAAAGAAAGAATAACAAGCTCAGAAGTTCTCAGAGACCACTACAAAGATTACAGGCTAGCAGTACGAAGTGAACATATTCTAGAGTGAAACACAAACCAATCTTCTGAATAACCACGGCTCAACCCTAGGTCAGCTCTACTCATAGGAACGAAGATTCGAACGGGACTCAAGTTTGAAAGAATTGTTTTAAAAGTCAATTGATACAAATGTTGAAAGGGGATTCGCGAAGATCCTCGGTAAACCGGAAGTCAAAGCACTTTCGGAATGTAATGGTATTTGCCACATCATTCGGTAGTGAAACCAAACAAGACCGGTAAAACTGCCGTGTTTGCAACGCCGCAGCGAAGTACAAAAATGTATGCCTAAATGATAAGTTGTTAGCCAGACCCATTCTACTACACGGATTGATCGGAACCATGATCAGATTTCGAGAAAGACCAATATCCCTAAAACACATTGAGTAAAATTTTTGCAAGTGCAGGTTACTAAACGAGTTACTAAACGAGCTGCCTCAGATTCATTTGGCGACCAACAACGAACGAACCTGTTAAAAGTTACGAGAATCAACGTCAAGTTTCTGGTGCAAAGAGATCATCAACATGTGCAAACTACGCTCAGAAGCAAGTGGCGATCAACAACGAAGACGAGTCCCACAGTTGAAGCAAAAGCAATCCAAAACAACCTCCACATGGACGATTTCATCGAGTCAGTAGACACTGCTGAGGAATCAATCAATGTTTTCAAACAACTTCAACCTCTGCTGTCGAAACATGAATTCGAACTGAAAAAGTGGTTCAGCAGCTTCAGTAGAGTGACCAAAGAAATTCCTGAGGACTTGGGATAAATCAGCAGCACAAAGCAACTGGAAGTGGAATCTAGTACGGTGGGCTCATCAGTGCCTGGACTTTAATTGACTGTTACTAAAAAAGCTGCAAGTTTGCACAGGTACTAGCAAAAATTTGAAACGTCAATCACCCAGAGGAAGATTTTGTTGTTAGTTTCTTGAGATTTTGAGCCTCTTGGACCTGTTTGCAGCATTCAGCGCTCACATGAGACTACTCTTGAAAAAATTTGGACAAAACTGGTCAACATTGGGACAACTCAGTGGAACCTAACGACAAAAAAGATTTTCTAAAATGGAAAAACCAGCTTTCAGAAGTTAAAGAAACCAGCATCGGTAGAAGATATTTCAGCAGAGCCAAGAATAAAAGAGAACTTCTTGTCTTCGCTGACGCGTCGAAAGACACAAAGACACATCGGAACACACAAAAGACATACAACTGCGATACCTTTTGATACCACGACTGGAACTACAAGCGGCCATTATTGCAGTGAAACTGATAGAACTGATAGAAACAAGAATCAAAGCTTCAAATTCGCAATATTTGGAAAAATTTTACTGCTGGTCTACAATGGATACATAGCTCTCACCACAAACAGCAAGTGTTTGTAGCGAACAGAGTTGCGATTATTCTGGATGCAACTGACGTTCCACAGTGGAATCACGTGAGAGGTATCAACAATCCATCCGACATCGGAAAGAGCTCTCACCGTTTATGAATTAAAGAGAAGTGAGTGGCGCACTTGGCTGGCATGGTTGAGGTAATCAGTCAATGAATGACTTGAGCAGGTGACTTTAATATTCGCTTCTGACAAACGCCCGAACAAACAGCCTCCAAATCTTCAACCGAAGAAAAGAAACCAATTGTTCAATGGGAACGAATTAGCAATTTCAACAGACTGGTTAATACAATGGTTTATGTGCACCGAGCTTTGATCAAAACGAAATCGGCAAGAATGATAATTGGCTGAAGAGATGAAATCTCTCAAAGCTGGGAAGAAGTTTCCCAAAAGCCGTAAGATTCTGCAGATTTCACCCTTTATTGACAAAAGGGGACTCATTCGTGCTAAAGGCAGAATAGTAAAAGTTAATTGGATTTAATTGCAAGGCATCCAAAATTGTTACATCGGAAATATCACGTGGTTGGTTTTTCCTCGCCTAACGAGCGCGAGAGCGATCATCTTGAGGGAACTAAACATGTCAGAAACAAGTCTGGACTATTGGCGCAAAAATGTCTTACCTTCAATAAAAAATTAATGCATTACGTGCCGAAAAGGCAGAGCCCAGAAAAATAATCCGGCAATGGCAGAGCTACGTACAGAAAATCTGGATGCTTCAACAGCTTTTGCAAATGTTGGAGTAGACTCCTTTGTACTTTTACAGTAAAAGCCGCTGCAGAAAAAAAACGAATTTGTTTTTGTTTACATGTCTAACAGTACGTGCCGTACAAATAGAGGTAGTCCCAAAGTTGGATAACGACAGTTGTTTGAAATCAATTATAGCTCAAAGAAGTTTATATCTCAAAGAGGCAAAGCGATGACAATGATCAGTGAAAAGGGGACGAACTTCACTGGAGCAGATCGAGTATTCAACGAGTATGTCGCAGTATGAAACAAAAAAAATTGAAGAACATTTAGTTCGACAAGGGATCAGATGGCAGTTCAATCCAACTTCAGCACCTCATCTTAGAGGAGTGTAGGAGCGGCTGGTTAGAAGTTGCAAGAAGGCAATATATGCAGTGTTGCGGAAATGATCAATTATCGAAGATGTTCTCTCAACAACAATGTGTCTTGTTGAGCAAACATTGAATTCAAGACCATTGAAACCAGTCAGGTCTGACGTAAACGATTTAGAAGCTATTAAACCAAATCATTTCCTGCTTGGTAACACAAACTTATGTCTACTATATTTACCATACGCTGAAGACTTTGATGATTACAGAAAAATTCTTTCGACAAAGACAAAATTACTCGAACCTCATCTAGTAGATATTC
Organism: Convolutriloba macropyga; assembly: GCF_964194025.1. NCBI lineage: Eukaryota > Metazoa > Xenacoelomorpha > Acoela > Convolutidae > Convolutriloba > Convolutriloba macropyga. The sequence goes on along the minus strand of NW_027451177.1, from coordinate 4,373 downwards.
CAAGAGTATCTGCAAACTTTGAACAATAGCAAAAAATGGAAATGCGAATCAGAAAGAAATCTGCACAAAGACGATCTCGTTTAGATGGTCAAAAACAGTGACAAACGAGGGTATTATAAACTTGGTCGAGTAACACAAACCAGTGAGGCTCTGACACAGCAAATTGATCGGCAACGGTTCAAACGAAAAACGGAATCAACAGGAGGCCTGTTGTGAAGCTCGCTCCAGCACTACCAATTCATAAAGTTGTTTTCACGAAGAAAACAGGGCCGGCGATGTTGAAGCTGTGCTTTCACAACATGCTTAAGAAAGTACATGAGCATAAAAACGTAGTTAGGGGAAACTCTTTTGTATTAATTGTTCATTAGTCGTAGTAAAAGTTCCAGTTTTAGTAATAGTTACTAGTACAGTCAGAGTCACTTGATGAGGAGAAAAGGGGGAAATAACAAACGCAACACAACAACACAAACCAAAAGCAGCCACAGAAAACGCTTTTCTTCCTATATATCAGCAAAATATCGCAAAAAATAAACTGACATGAGCAGTAAACAGCGTGTTACTGTGTCTTGCGTTTAATTTATTTTGGAGCAGTAAATTGTTACTGTCTCTTGTATTGAAAGTAAACTTGAAGCAGTATACTATTTGTTAATGAGTGTGTATCTACAAATATTGGAGCTGCAATTCAACTGTTATGAGTCACATCTTCTGATAATTCAACCCGTGGGTACAAAGAGCAAAAACAACATAAGTTTATTTTAAATTATTTTTTTGCATACACAGGTCTTAGACATATATGTTTGTTTTCGATTTTTTTTCTATCGGATTGAAGAGGTATAAACATAGAGATCCCGTATCGTGTAATCTGTAGCATCCGAGTCCGATTCGATATTAAAGAAAACTAAGAGAAGCAAATAGTCAGACGATTAGTAATGCAACGGTAAGAACATAACAGATACACAGTTACAAAAACGAACTGCAATCCAGAATATCCGGACAGACATTGAATCACTGAAAAGAACTGAGTTGTGTAAAACTTTCCTCGTCGCTACCGATTGGCAGAGCAGCCGTTACAAAATTAAAGATTTTTACTATTTTAAACTATCAAGAAAAACTTTCTTGGACGTTTGCAACGTACTTTTTTGAAGGGCCAAAAAGTGTTCTATTATGGCGTGGAGTTTTAGATAGATTACGCAATTATACAAAAATTAGCTTCTTGTTTGAAGACTTTTACGCTAACACTAATACCAAAACCCCAATCGATCTGTCAATTTTTTTAATCTAAAGTACATCGATTTAGTGATCGGGCCTGACTTATGCTAATTTTAATTTTAATCTTTCGGCCGTAACCACCATGTTCTTTGAGTTTTCATATGAAATCTTAACACAATTCAGTTGAAACATGAAATCAAGAATAACGGACGTTAAACGCCAAAAATATTGCTCATTTATATCAACAGACTTTTTTAATTAACCAAATAATAAATCCATACAAACTTGAAAATAGAGAAAAACAGAAAGGTTAAAAAAGGTAAAGAACACTTTTCCCATTTTGAATGAGAAAAAAAAACAAAAAAACATTCAATAGCTTCCCTCAAATTTCATTAGAAAATAAATGAGATATAAAGAAAAAATTGATTGACAAAAATGTAAAAGAACAATAAATGCGAGCAAACGTAAACCACATATCGACATAGAAAAAATTTATTGTCAGTTTTTGAGAAAACCAATGAAAATCAACTGAAACTAATAGAAACCTGAGCAGAGCAGTCATTAGTGACACCATGATCTTAGGCAGCAAATGGAGCAACCAAAACAGACTTCTTGAAAATTGACTTCAATGCTATAAAAACAAATCAGAACAAAATCATCAAAACACGTGCAAAGCAGAACAACATCTTCGATTATGCTTCTATTATGAGAAAACCGATGACATTTGCCATCAATAAGACTAACAAGCGATACTTGAAAATTCACCACTGTTTTCTGGAAATAAGTGGTCTCAGTCTTAAAAGAATGTTGGTTGCGTAATTCAACAATTCCAACTTTGCACCATTGCTTGCCTTTAAGGAAACGATCAAAATAAATTAATAGCGTACAAAACACAGTTGAAAGAAAGGTCAATTTCTCCCTCCACATTGGAAATAGTTTGAAATGAAGAGTTCTGGCCCTGCGATTATTGGCTTCTTTTACTCCGTTCGTTACTTGTGAAGGAAAGTTTTTCGTTTTTTTTTTACACAAACTCTTTTGATCTCTGGACACAGTGCTTGAACGAACCGCAGCTTGTGACTTTTCTGCTCGTGATGAAACTTTCAAAAGCTCAATTTGAACAGTCAGTTTGATCAGATTCCAAAATTTGTGATAGCACGTTCAATCTCTCTTTCTTTCTCACCTTAGTAACTCATTGCGTTTCCTTACTATCTCCAATCATTGAGTGAAATCAATGAGTAGTAAAAATCAAGACACTAGTTGCAGTTGTGATCTCCTGTCCGGACTGACCTTTCTTGGCAACCATATCCAAGAAACATACATGGTTCCATACATGTCATACACCAAGTTCCTTGTTTAATCTTAACATGATTGCCAAGTTTTCTATGAATAATTGTATTATGTTTAGCGAGTATGAAAGTCCAGTCTTGCATATGGTTGCCGAACAACCATGATTTTTATTTTCATCATGATGTCAAGAAAAGTTTTATAGTCTCCAAAGCTGCCACAAAAATTGTCATGTCTTTTCAAGGCTCAATTGAAATCTGGTGTTTATATACGAGAAGTATAAGACTTGTACCGAGCTATGAGTTAGTTTTCACGTTGAGCTGTTCTTTTAACTTTTAACGTTGAGCTCTTCAATGTTAGACTTCTCGTAAAACATACATATGTATATGTGCAATGCATACCTCAAAATCGTGATGCTCGAAACGGAAAGTCTCAACTTGGGCATAGAATGGAGTGCGAATGACACTGAGGCTGGAAGACCCCCTCTCTTCAGTCTTTTTTCTCAATACACGACAACTAGCCACTCCACGCTCTTTGTCTCCGTGGATGCGTTCAGCTCTTGTGACACTTTTAATTGTTGGCCCATAATTGGCAGAGTTTACTGCAGAGGGTTTTCCTGGTGTGATTTGGATCGACTCTCTCTTTGAGCTGCTGATTCCAGAATGTTCTAAACACAACCCTACTGAAGATCTAGATTCCATTGAAAAACTCAAAACATAAAGGGGAGACGAGATTGACCAAAACTCTACGGCCAAATGAAAACCGAAAGTCAAAGCAAACCCATGATGAAGTTTCGACACGAAACAAAATATGGGCCAGATGGATTTTGGTCCCTAACAGGGTGTCCAGACGCTAACAGACCGAAAGTCAGGTATGGACCAAACCGAACATATATTGACTTCCTTTGGCCAGATTTTGGTCACCCTGGACAAGAGAACACAGACCTAAGCCAGACTCTGGACAAGACATCAATTAGGCATGGGCCACATCAAACAGACCAAACTCAAGTCCGGCTCGAAGGAAAGGCACTACTGACCCGAGTATGAGCACAGGAACACCTTCTTCTACCTCTTCTTTTCCCCATGTCTTTTCCTCTTTTTCTGCATCTACATCTTCTCCGTTTTCTGCTTCATCTGCTTCTTCGTCAAATTTCTCCTCCTTCTTATTCTGATTCATTTTCTCCGTCCTCTATTTTCTTCTGCATCATCATTTTCTTCTTTTCAATCAAAGATTATTGAAATGATTAATATTACATTTTTCGTCTTGGATCTCAATTTGGATTTTGTCATCTTAATCTTCTTCTTCTTCTCCTTCTTCTTCTTCCTCCTTCTTCATCTTCTTCTTCTTCTTCTTCTTCTTCTTCTTCTTCGTCTTCTTTCTTCTTCTTCTTCTTCTTCTTCTTCTACTACTACTACTACTACTACTACTACTACTACTACTACTACTACTACTACTACTACTACTACTACTACTACTACTACTACTACTACTTCTACTACTTTTTCTAGATGTTGCTCTTTTTTCTCTTTTTCGCTTAACTCTTCGTGTCGCCTCTCACCTCAACTCACAGTGTATTTCACCAAAATCTTAATAAATTCGTCCGTTCTCTTCTCTCTCCAGTTTGCTAAATCTACCAGCATTTACTCTCTCTCTCTCTCTCTCTCTCTCTCCTCTCTCTTCTTTTCTCCTCTCTCTCTCTCTCTCTCTCTCTATATATATATATATATATATATATATATATATATATATCTTTCTCTTTCTTTCTCTGTTTTTTCTTTCTCTCTCTCTCTCTCTCTCTCTCTCTCTCCTCTGTGTCTTTTTACAAAACAAACGCACAAACGCACACACAAACTTTCCTCTCTCTCTCTCTCTCTTTCTTT